>NC_140585.1:335924433-335926933 GCF_964204655.1 Triturus cristatus
CACGATGTATAAATCGAAGCGTGCACCTTTTAAAAGTACTCACAACAAAGCAGAGCGTGACAATCCTCTTGAAGGAAGGGGTAATGCTGGTGATAAAAATAGTTCGTCTAATCTCAAACCCAAATGCATGAGATGCGGCAGTTTTTCACATTTTTCAAATTATCCGCATTGATTTGCTAAGGAGGCTATGTGCAACAAGTGTGGGATTAAGGGGCACTACGCTAGAGTGTGCAAAGGTTTAGACAAAAATCGCTTCACCCAGAAGAATGTTGAAGTTGTGCGTACTGTTCTTTTGAGTGTTAAGGCTGACAGTATGAAAATCGATGCTGATAGAGTGATCATGCCGGAATGCAAAATCATGGTTGACGGATACGATTTTTCTGTCCTAGCTGATTTTGGTTCGCCGTTCACCATGATTGGGAATAGACAATGGGATGAGTGTGTGGGTCTTGAAAATGTGACCTTGTTGGCACCTGATATCAACCCTGTTACTTATGGTGGAGCTAACATTAATGTTCTTGGTTATATTGAGGCTATTATTAAATTCAAGGATAGACACACCATGGGAAAAGTGTATGTAGCGGAAAGGGGGGATAATTTGTTAGGTTGGAGGCATCAGCGAGACCTGGGCATCATGCTTAACCCTTGTGCGAAAGATCCTAAAGACCAGGTCATGTTAGTGGATTCCTGGGATGTGAGTGATGAGTGCTATGATAGGTTTCCTGAAGTCTTTGCAGATGAGTTGGGTTGCTTGAAAGGATTCGAGCATCGTATTGTTCTGAAAGAAAATGCTGTACCTTGTGTGCACAAGGTAAGAAAGGTACCCAACATGTTGACTGGGCCACTTGAGGCGGAGTTGCGGAGGTTGCTTGATTTGGAGATTATTGAGGAAATTGAGGCCTCAGAGTGGCTTGCGCCTATTGTTCTTGCCCCTAAGGATGGGGGTGCGAGTGTCAGGATGTGTGTGGACTTGAGAGGACTGAATGAGTGGATTTGGGTGGATCGGCAACCATTGCCCAACATATCTGAGTCTCTTAGTATTCTCAGAGGAGCTAAGATTTTCAGTGTGCTGGATCTCTCCTCAGCCTACCACCAAGTGGTATTGCACAAGGATTCCAGACATCTCACGTCTTTTGTGACACCTTTGGGAGCTTTTCGGTTTCTCCGAATGCCTTTTGGGTTGGCGTTAGCGGCAGCCTGCTTCCAGAGAGTCATGAAGATGGTGCTTGGGAAGATACTTAACGTTATGTTTTTCCAAGATGATATCTTGATATATGGGAAGAATGAGAAGGAACACTGTCAGACTCTATATGCTGTGTTGGAAAAGTTGCGGGATGCTGGGCTCACGGTCAAAAAACAGAAATGTCGAGTGGGATTGAGTTCTGTGACATACCTAGGACACGTAATTTCAGGGGAGGGGATACAACCCAAAATGGAGTAAGCTGAGTTAGTAGTGAAGGCTCCTGTTCCTCAAGATAAGGATCAAGTGAGATCATTTTTGGGACTCGCTGAGTTCTATTGAAAATTTGTTCAAGGCTTTGCAAGTGTAGCTGAACCCATTAGGGTTCTGCTTAAAAAGGGACGCACTTTACATGGTCTGATGAGTGTCAAAAGGCTTTTGATGTTATAAAAACTGAGACTGGCAAAATGCCCACCCTGGGACATTTTGATGTGAACTGTAAGACTATTTTGACGACAGATGCTAGCCAAAAGGGTCTGGGAGCGGTGCTCTCCCAGGTGGTAGACGGTGAGGACAGAGCCATTGCTTTTGCTTCTAGGGCTCTCAAGGATGTGGAGGTGAACTATTCCTGTATTGAAAGGGAGGCGTTGAGTGTTTTTTGGGCAGTACAGCATTTCAAATTTTATCTTTGGGGGATTCCCTTTCTGGTCCGAACAGATCATCGCCCTCTCGTTCAAGTTTTCTCGTGTCGATCCAGTGAGAATATGACACCTAGGCTCAAACGTTGGAGTGAAGGGCTTCAGGAGTTTAATTTTGTAGTTCGTTATATTCCTGGGTTGAGTAATAAGTCTGCAGATTGTCTTTCCCGCCTACCGGTCGGACAAACTCCTGATGGTGGTGAGGTTGAAAGTGTTTTTTGGGTTGCTGAATCTGCTTTTACATCTAGTGAGTGGTTGGAGGGTGTAAATCGTGATAAAGATTTTTGTGCTCTTAAAGGGTGGATAAATCATGGGTGGCCTGATTATAAAAGTATAGATCATGATTTGAAACCTTTTTGGAGTGTGAGAGAGGAGTTGTCCTTTTGTTCTGATAATCTTTTGAGAGGAGATAGAGTGATTCCGCCCAGTATTTTTAGGGACAGAATAATCAACCTTGCCCATGATGGGCATTTGGGAAGAAGTCTGACAAAAGCTCGGGTGAGAGAGAAATATTGGTGGCCAGGCATGGATCGCATGGTCGAGGCTGTGGTGAGGGATTGTCAGTCTTGTGCTACTAATGATATATCTCACATCCCCAGCAAGGCTCCACTGTCTCCTGTTG
>NC_140585.1:335931933-335983237 GCF_964204655.1 Triturus cristatus
GGGTGCTGCCTTCCCCCGTCTCGGGATCGCTGGATCTCACAGAGGTCTGACCCAGCAAACTCAGAGAAAAAGGACCATCAGGAAGGGGGCTGAGAGGCAGGTATGCGTACCTGGGCCCCTGGGGGCCCCGCATCGGCAGGCCCGGGTGCTGCCTTCCCCCGTCTCGGGATCGCCAGACCTCACGGAGGTCTGACCCAGCAAACTCGGAGAGAAAGGACCATCGGGAAGGGGCTGAGAGGCAGGAGCGTACCCGGGCTTCTGGGGGCCCCGGCGGGCGGGCCCCGGGTCTGCCTTCCCCTGTTTCAGAATCGCCGGACCTCACGGAGGTCTGACTATTCCTCTCCCTAGTAATCCGGAGGAAAATTACCCCCCTTCCTTGTAATCCGTGCACACGAGGTGACAGAGGGCACCCAAGGCGCGAATGCACCCGACCTCCTGGAGCCCTCGCTGGGATCGAAGAGGCAAATGGACCCTCATCGGGATTTCCAGGCAAGCACGGCCATCTGGTCACCCCATTGGAAAGCATTGCGCGCGACCAGATGGCCGAGGGGACAGGCGCGACCAGATGGCCGAGGGGACAGGCACGACCAGATGGCCGAGGGGACAGGCGTGACCAGATGGCCGAAGGGACAAGCGAGACCAGATGGCCGAGAGGACAGGCGTGACCAGATGGCCGAGGGGAAAGGCACGGCCAGATGGCCGGGCTCGAAAGGGAAGCCATCTGGTCGCTCTGTGCCCCAACGAAAGAGGGAGCGGGCACCGGGGCATGGGGGACCGGAGGCACAGGGCCCCAGCTGGGCCCCAGCCATGGAGGCTGCGAGGGTGACCCGACGGGCCCTCCGACCCAGGGTCTGCGGACACCTTGACAAGCAGGGGAGACCTGCACGGGACCGACAGAACCCTGTCCCGGGCCCTTGGTGGAGTCGCACGCTGGAGGACGGGGCCCAGGGCCGGAGCCCCCGACCCGGGGCCCGGCGAGGCCCCTGGACCCAGCTGGGGCACCCAGGCCCCGAGGCGCAGGGGAAGCCTCCCCGGGCCCGCAGGACCCCGTCCCGGGCACCCTGCCACGCGGCAGGACCCAGGACGGAGTCCGGGGTGGGGAGGCCGCCTTCCCTGGGGCCCTCAGGGGCCCGTCCGGAGCTCCTGAACCCAACCAAGCAAGGGGAGGCTCCCCGGCCACAACGGAACCCCGTCCCGGGCCTTTGGCAGTGCCACAGGCTGGGGGATGGGGCCCAGGGCTGAAGCCCCCGACCCGGGTCTCGGCGCGGCCCCTGGACCCAGCCGGGGCTCCCAGGCCCGGAGGCGCAGGGGAAGCCTCCCCGGGCCCGCCGGACCCCGTCCCGGGCACCCTGCCACGCGGCAGGACCCAGGACAGAGCCCGGGATGGGGAGCCTGCCCTATCCAGGGCCCTCAGGGGCCCGTCCAGAGCTCCTGAACCCAGCCAAGCAAGGAGAGGCTCCCCGGCCACAATGGAACCACGTCCCGGGCCTTTGTCAGTGCCGCAGGCCGAGAACCGGGGCCCAGGGCCGGACCACCCGACCCGGGGCCCGGCGGGGCCCCTGGACCCAGCCGGGGCTCCCAGGCGCATGGGAAGCCTCCCCGGACCCACCGGACCCTGTCCCGGGCACCCTACCATGCGGCAGGACTCAGGACGGAGCCCGCGGGAACTCATTCGGGCACCCTGCCATGCGGCAGGACCGAGGACGGAGCCTGGGGTGGGGAGGCCGCCCTCCCAGGGGCCCCTGGACTCAGCCCAGCAGGGGGAGGCCTGCTGGGTCTCATCCGGGGCAGCCTGCCACGCGACAGGCCCCGGGACAGACCCAGGGCTGGTGCGGCATCCTGGCCTGGCCTGTCCAGCTGCTGGCTGAGGACCGCTAAGCCGAGAGGGTTCTCAAAAGTACCCTGTCCCTAGTAATCCAGAGGAAGGCTACCCCCCTTTTTGGTAACCCGCGCGCTTCAATTGACAGACGGGACCCTAGGGGCAAACGCGCCCGGCCTCCTGGAGCCCTGACTGGGATCCGGGAGGCAAATGGACCCTCATCGGGACTTCCAGGCCGACCCGGCCATCTGGTTGCCTCATTGGAAAGCATTGCGCGTGACCAGATGGCCGAGGGGAAAGGTGCGACCAGATGGCCGGCACCTGAAAGGACTCCCGTCTGCCAGCACCGAGCCATAGCGGGAGGGCTCCCGCCTGCCCCTGCAGGGTTCCGGGTCTCCGGGTCTGCAGGGCTCCGAGTCTGCAGGGCTCTGGGGCTGAAGGGCTCTGGGGCTGCAGGGCTCCAGGGCTGCAGGGCTCCAGGGCTCCAGGTCTCCGGGGCTGCATAGCTCGGGAGGGGCTCAGAGAAACCATGCTGGGCATCAGGCATGGGAGGACCACAGGAGCTCCCGGGGGCCCGGACGCCCGGGGACCCATGGAGCCCGTCCCAGGCACTTTGCCTCGCCGCGGGTTGGAGGAGGGAGCACCGAACGCCAGGGAGGTGTCGTCCGGGCTTAGCCCATCTGGTCCCTGCCTGAGAACCGCCATCCCCAGGAGGGGTGTCCCGGCATACCCTGCCCCTAGTAATCCGGAGGAAGGCTACCCACCTTTCTTGTAACCCGCACACTCCGATTGACGGTGGGGACCCGAGGCGCTGACGCGCCCGACCTCCTGGAGCCCTGACTGGGATCGGTGAGGCGAATGAGCCCCCATCGGGACTTCCAGGGCAGCCCGGCCATCTGGTCGCCCCATTGGAAAGCATTGCGCGCGACCAGATGGCCGCGGGGAAAGGAGCGACCAGATGGCTGACACCTAAAAGGACTCCAGTCTGCCCGCCCCGAGCCGAGCCGTAGCGGTAGGGCTCCCGCCTGCCCACCCACTCAGGGCTCGTGGGCTCTGCTTCCTGGGGGACTCGGGGAACCCGGCTGGGCCTCCGGAGCTCTCGGGCCCGGGCGCCCGGGGTAGGACTGCCCGGGACCCGTGGAGCACTGGAGCACTTTGCCATGCCGCGGGCCGGAGGAGGGAGCCCCGGACGCCTAGGAGGATGTTGCCCAGGCATAGCCCATCTGGTCCCCGGCAAAGAACCACCAGCCCCGGAGGTGTGTTCCGGCATACCCTGCCCCTACTAGTCCGGAGGAAGGCTACCCACCTTTCTTGTAACCCGTGCGCTCCGAGTGACGGAGGGGACCCTACGCGCGGGTGCCCGACCTCCTGGAGCCCTGACTGGGATCCGGGAGGCGAATGAGCCCCCATCGGGACTTCCAGGGCAGCCCGGCCATCTGGTCGCCCCATTGGAAAGCATTGCGTGTGACCAGATGGCAGAGGGAAAGGTGCGACCAGATGGCCGGGACCGAAAGGACTCCCATCTGCCCGCACCGAGCCATAGAGGGAGGGCTCCCGCCTGCCCTTGCAGGGCTCCGGGGCTCTGCACCAGGGACCCTTGTCCCGGGCAGATGGACACTTGGCAGGCCGCAGGACGTGGGCTCCCAGGCCCTGACCGAAACTCAGGAGGCCCGGGTCGGTCCCTGCTTCTCAACGCAGCCAGGCCGGGGAGATCGGGGAGCCTGCCCAAGCACGAGGGACCCCAGTCCCGGGCACACTGTCCCTCAGTTTGTGTGCTCGTTTTCCACTTTTTTTTCAAAATTGTGTGTAGTTGCGCTAGGCAAAGTCCGCCCAGCCTTACTCAGTACGCGCGATAGTTTTCCACAATTTTTTTCAAAATTCTGCGTAGTGGCGCTTACGCAAATTCCGCCCAGCCCTATTCATTACCATTTTATTTTTCATCCCCTGTCCCGAGCTGAGTCAGGACGGGGCCGCTGCTGACTGATAGCAGCAGGGAGGAGGGTTGAGGGTGGACTCTCTAATGTGCTGTTTAAAGTGTGCATGTCTTTTTGGCCAGCTGTCTTGCGACGGCCAGCCACACATGCTCACTTTTAACCTCTCAACCCAACTGTCTGAAAACAGCTAGGTTGAGAGTAAGTATAGGCCTCCAGTGCGCTGTGGAGCACCGAGTGAGGCTACTCCCTCCAATCAGGCCGCTGCTCACATGCTACAAGTGAGCAGCGACAGGGTTCATCAAGGGAGTTCCAGCATCCAGTTCCAGTTCCCTGATGGTGAAGAAGTCTGGAGCAGAGATGTCGCATTAGGTAAGTTTTTATTTATTTCTTTATAATATTTTGCTGCCTGCGTGCCCCCCACCCCGTAGATGCCAGCTGCCACTGTCCCAGGCCAGAAAGCATGGAAATGCCACACATAAGCACCCAGGCCAGAAAGAATGAAAATGCCACATATATGCACCCAGGCCAGAATGCATGAAAATGCCACAAACATGCACCCAAGCCAGAACGCATGGAAATGTCACATTTCTCACCAAAGCCTCTTCCCCTTAAGATCTGCCAAAGGTACGCCCAAGCTACGCGATCAAAGGCCTTTTCAGCGTCGAGCAGGATCATGGCCATCTCACCCCCCATGACGGCCTGGGCATTGAATAAGGCTATTGCCCTCCTAATATGATCTGTAGTACCTCGCCCAGGCACAAACCCGTGCTGCCATGGGGAGACAAGGTCGCCAATGATCCTGCCCAACCTCCTAGCCCAGATTTTAGAGTAGAGCTTCGTGTCGGCATTGATCAATGAAATGGGACGATAAGACCCAGGTTTCTCAGGAGGCTT
This sequence comes from Triturus cristatus, assembly GCF_964204655.1. Lineage (NCBI taxonomy): Eukaryota > Metazoa > Chordata > Amphibia > Caudata > Salamandridae > Triturus > Triturus cristatus. The sequence continues at coordinate 335,936,581 of NC_140585.1, forward strand.
CCCTTTTTTGTGAAAAACAACTATATTGGTCTCCTTCCATGACTGCGGGACCTTTCCTGTACAGATTACAACATTGAAAAGATCGATTAGAAGCGGGGTGATCTCAGCTTCCAGGCATTTATAGACCTCAAGAGGAATTCCGTCGGGGCCCGCTGCCTTACCCAAGGCTGAGTCATGCAGGGCAGCCAAAATCTCATCCCGATTAATATCCCTCTCCAGCTCCTCCCTTAGTGAGTCCAAGATACGAGGACCTTTGTCACTAACTTTTGGATTTTGAGCGTCATTTAGCTTCTCGTCAGTGTAGAGTTTTTGATAAAAATTCTTAAAGACCTGTAAAATATCTTTGGCATCAGAGTACTCTACCCCACTTTCTTCAATCTTGGAGATAATATTTTTAGATTTCCCTTGCTTAATTTGTAGAGCAAGAATTCTGCCTGCCTGTTCGCTCGTCTCATACCGTTTAGCCCTGGTTGTTTGATATTCAGACATAGACCTCTGCATCACCAGCTTCTGTAATTCCGCCCTAGCTGCCAACAATATCTTGTAGCTCTCATTGCTATCCCCTCCTTGTACAATATCAAAAGTGTGTTGTTCCTCCGCAACAGACAGATTCCTACCAAGTATTTCGATCCTACTTCTATCTTCCCTTCTCAGCTTTGTTGCGTAGCTTATTGATTCGCCCCTGAAAGCAGCCTTAAAAGTCTCCCATACCCCGTTTCGTGATGTGCTATATCGATTGGCATTAAAAAAATCCACCACCCATTTCCTTATGTTTTCGATAAATCGATTATCCGACAATAGACTCCTTTCAAAGGTCCACCTTGACCGGGCCTTTCCTTGCACTGCAATTTGATACGTTAGTACTAGGGGATTATGGTCTGACAACAGCTTTGGAAGTTTCGTAATTGCCACCCTATTGATTGCGGAAGATGATACCAGAAAATAATCAAGTTTTGAATATTTTTGAAAAGGGTTTGAAAAATATGTAAAACCAGATTTAGCAGGTTCCTTGGCTCCCCAAACATCTACCAATCCATGTGAGTTTATAAGAGCCTTAATAGCCCTAAAAACTCTCGGTTTCCGTCCCAAATAGGCTGACTCCCTGCACCAATCAAAGGAGATATTCAAATCCCCACAAAATATTATAGGGGTGATCCAGTTTACCAGCTCCATTTCTAGAAAATCAAAAAATCTCTGGATCATCGCTATTTGAACCATATACCACACATAAAGTAAAACCCTTTCTCATCTCGACCAGAAGCCATCTCCCACTACTGTCAGCTTTAGTTCGCCTGGCTCCACCCATGGAAATTCTGGCTAACACAGCGACCCCCCTAATAGTCGATGATTGGGTTGTAGATGATAACAACTCGAAACCATTTAGGGACATAAGGCTCCTTCTAGCCCAGGGGAGATGGGTTTCTTGAAGGCATAAGACGTCGAAATTATTATATTTCACATATTGTGCCATTTTATTGCGCTTCCTCCAATCGTTCAACCCTCCTATGTTGACTGAACATATTTTAATACATGCCATCCCAAGGGTCCGTCTGTACATCCAAGATCACCTGTACCTTAAACCGATTACCTCTTAAAGAAATCATACTCTGCCTACGCAGAAAACCCTCTTCCAATTTTTCCAACTGCGAATTTTTTGTTTGATTACCCCCCCCCTGCACCCCCCCAGTGAACCCACCCCCCCATGGTCCTACCGGCCTCAGAACCCTGAAGCCGGCACCCCATCCCCCACCCCACCAACACCCCACACCAATCCCCCTCTGGAAAGCGATCAGGGCAATGTATGTTGACCCAGTTGCACGGATTGTCGTTATGGGGGAGTGCTCGGAGAAAATCTTTATTAATAGAGGCACGCGTCAAGGCTGCCCCTGTTCCCCAATTCTTTTTGCCCTCTATATCGACCCACTTATTCGGCAGATATTAGAGAGCCCTTTGATAAGTCCTGTGGTCTGTAATGGTTATGAAAACAAGATTATGGCATATGCAGATGATTTGGCGGTGATAACTACTAATCCCCAACAGGCCCTGGTGGCCGTGGCCCAACTGGCAAGAATATTTGGGTGTCAATCTGGGTATTTGCTAAATGAATCTAAAACCCAAATTATATGTACAAGAAACATTGTTAAATCAGACTCCAGATTTATGGACTCTGCAAATTATTTGGGTGTTAGGATCAATGCATCAGTCGATAAAATTATAGAGGAGAATTTTATTCCATTAGGTAAATCTATTGAGGCTGATCTAAAAAGAATTGATGTCCTACACCTGTCACTGATTGGTAGAGTTAATGTTCTTAAAATGACTATGTTTCCTAAGATACTTTATTTGTTTCGTGCTATCCCCCTCTTAGTCGAGGAGAAAGTCATTAAAAACCTGGAATCAATTTTTATAAGGTTTATTTGGCAGTATGGAAAAATCAGGCGCTCTACGAGCTTACTGTCTCTTCCGAGGGAGAGGGGGGGGCTCGCATTACCCAGGTTAGGGCTTTATCACTGGTCATGTTTGTTAACCCAAATGTCCATTCTTTTTCAGTCAAGGCCATCTCATAACTCTGTAAACATTGACATCCAGAAACCACCCTCAATTTATGAGTTGTTAGTGGGCAGGAAAGCATTAGGTCTCTTGATGTGTGAAGTCGATCGGAGATATTATAAAAGGGCCCGCTTCAAGATTCTGGAAGGAGCATGGGGGCTCTGGAGGGCTATCTCCAGGTTATGTAAAATTCCTAAGATCCATTCGTATCTCCATCTCTGTAACTCTAGCTTATTTTTGAAGCTGGGTCTAGAAAGGAACCTCCAGGCCTGGAAAGTGCAGGGAATTAAGACAGTAGGGGATATACTGGGTGTAGATGGGATTGAGGGGTTTGATGTCCTCCAACGTAGAGCCGCTATCCCTTCATGTCACTGGCTCTCTTATGTTCAACTAGTTAGCTCATTTAAGACTTTAAGGCCCAAGATCCCATTTTTGTCAAAATTTCCTTTGATTGATTTGTTGTTGAAAGGGGGTCAGAGTATTAAAACTATTTATTTGTCTTTATTGGGTGAAATACAAGATGATATGGAGAAAACGGAAAATACTCTTGCAGCTAAATTAGGGAACCCTGATATTGATTTGGATATGGCATTATATATGAATAAAAAAATATTTCGTTCTACGAATCTGAGGGCACAGCACTACAAGACAGTATTTGATCTGTATCATACTCCCGCTAAGCTTTTCGCTTGGGGGGTCAGGGAAGATGATTCTTGCCCCAGATGTAATATGGGACCTGCTGATTTATTGCATATGTTTTATAATTGTGGTTCTTTAACTGCTGTTCAGGGAGAAATTGTCAAATTCTGGGAGGAAGTATTAGGTTTAAGAATCGATTTATCTCCCTCTCTGATGCTGTTAGGTTTAGACAATAGATTAAATCTTGGAAAGGCCGAGGAAGCTCTGGTCTTCGTTTGTGTAGCTGTTCTTCGGATTTTAATTTCCTCGGGTTGGAAGGACACAAATGCTCCCTCATTTCAATTATGGTTATCAAGATTATTGGGCATTTATAATATTGAGCTATTATTGTATGCTCAGAAAGGGAAGAAAAGTAGGGATTTTGGGGAGTCTATCTGGTCCCCCATATCCGAATGGATTGCTGTGAGACCAGGGGAGGGAGAAGATCTGGCATTGTGAATGAATATTTACTTCTCCTTTTGTTTTATTTTATTTTCTGTTGGCCAAACTTATGTCCAGGTTAAGAATGTTTGTTGCTTTCTGTCCTTCTGTTCCTTCTGATTGTATCCAACTGCATAATAAAAAATATTTAAAAAAAAAAAAAAAAAAAAAAAAAGAAAAAAAAAAAAAAAAAGGAAATGTCACACATGAGCACCCAGGCCAGTAAGCCTGGAAATGTCACACATAAGCACCCAGGCCAGTAATCGTGAAAGTGTCTCACATAAGCACCCAAGCGAGTAAGCGTGGAAATGTCACACATAAGCACCTAGGCTAGCAAGTGTGGAAGTGTCACACATAAGCACCCAGGCCAGTAAGTGTGGAAGTGTCACACATAAGCACCCAGGCCGGAAATCTTGGAAATGTCACACATAAGCCCCGAGGCCAATAAGCGTGGAAATGTAACACACAAGGCCGGCTTTAGAGCTGTTGGCGCCTGGTGCGACAATGATTTTTGTTGCCCCCCCTCCCCCCCAATGACCACATTTTCAGTTTCCCTCACGACCACCAGGCAAAAGTGCCCCCATCTCTCCATAGTACCTCTCTCACATATAATCAATTTGTTTTGAAGCACTGGTAAAGGCTGACTTTACTAATATGAATGTATATCTACTCAAACAAGCACATCATCAACATTAGGAATAGATAATGAAAGACTGGGGGAAAAACAGAACGTCCTAACCTATTTTATGGAGTTTGCATGCAGCTTGTAACAGTTTGTAACAGTCACTGTTCTATATTAGGATTGTATCTTTTGAACTGAGGTAACTAAAAGGAACTCTGTGACAAAAGCAGTAATTCACTCAGCTATCCACAGAAATTACAGACTTTTGATCTGCATTGTGCGTGTTCTTTGCAGCAGGCATATTAACCCTCTGCGCTACTCTATGGTGAGTTAAAACTACCCCTATACAAAACTCTGATCTCTCTCTCTCTCTACCAGGGACATTAATCACAAGAGTTATCTTTACATTTTTTATGCTGTCTGAAAACTGGACGCACAAGGAACTCTGCTAAACGTGTTTTCTAAATCGTAAGTTATTACTAAAGACACTTCCCCACCCTGAAGTCAGCGCCCCCTCCACATGTCAGCTTCCATTGTGGCCGCACCAGTCACTGCCCTAAAGCCAGCCCTGGTGACATTTAAGCACCAAGGCCAGTAAGTAAGGGAATGTCGCTCAGAAGGACCCAAGCCAGAAAGCATGAAAATACCACACATAAGCACCGAAGCCAGAAAGCATTGTAATGTCACACAGAAGCACCCAGACCAGAAAGCATGGAAATGTCACACATGGCACCCAGACCAGAAAGCATGGAAATGTCACACATGGCACCCAGACCAGAAAGCATGTAAATGTCACACATGGCACCCAGGCCAGAAAACATGGGAATGTCACACATGGCACCCAGGCCAGAAAGCATGGAAGTGTCAACCAAAGGCACCCATGCCTGAATGCTCGCCTCAATGTTACATCACTGAAGTCATAGGATTGTTAAAAGTCCATAGCATCACACAAAGAAGCATAGCAAATGAGCCTCACCTATTCCAGCAGAGGTGGCGGTATGTAAGCAATGGGGGATTTTGAAGACCACTTTTGCAAATAGATTACTAAAGCATGCTGTGGTAGCGCTCCGTCATTGACAGACAGCACATTTTCCAATGAAATTGCCAAAATAATCCCACTGATATGCAGCTTTGCTGATAAAACTATGTTGCATTCAAATGATAATGTATGGAAATTGAGATTAAGAATATATATATAATTGCACACCAACAAGTAAGGTGTCCTGAATTATTTTGATCCTATTAAAATCATTGTTTTCATCACATTTCTGAATTACAAAATAATGTGCTTCGTTTTTCTATATACTGAAATACATTAAAATATTTGTGCAGTTAGTTTACTGATATTTTGTTTTACAAAATCGTCCAACTTTGCAGTCACAGAAATAAAAGTAAACACCACACTGCATTTAAAAAGAATAAAGAGCAATTTGTCAGATAACATAGCCTGAAATTTGACCTGTCTTTGAATGCACAGCAAATGAAAGTCGGACAATGCAAACTTAGCAGCGATGGTCATGGTCACCACCAGTCCGCTCTGCCTTTGCCGCTCTCACTCCTCATGCCTCGACAGTGTAGAGAACCCCACACAGTCTCCCTCTCGTCTGTCTGTGACTGCCCAGGAACCTGAAGAAAGGTGAAGCCAATATCGAAGCACAGTGGTGGTTCAAAACTCGAGGTCACTCTGCCCCAGAGGCACCCATGGAGCTCTGTGCACATTTGCAAGGCAAGGGGCAGCCAACAGGGGCTTGCAAACCCTCTTCTCTTCCTCTGACTCTCTCAGGTGTGACTAGCGAGTCTGGGCAAATAGCCTTTGAGGTGGCCCATGGACAGACAGACTCTGGTCACCCACATCCAGGCACAGGAGGATCACCACCATAAGCCCTCATACTTACACTGCACAGCACTGCTCTGCTTTCATGGCTCATGCCCTTGGGGGCAGCTCACCTGGCCCCTTTCATACCTGTGTTACAGCCAGCAGGAAGATGAGATGACAGAGGCTGGGCTGATCTCTCCCCAGTGCAGTGAGTGGACCCCCTGCTTTTACACACTGCCGCCAGACCCTTTGATCTCCGCAAGGATGGAAGGACGGCCTGACTGTCCTGTCCCCTCATCCTGGGGACCCTGCTGGCTTCTCAAAAGCTTTTAAGTGGGTTCAGCCACGCGTGCTGTGCCTGCAGCACATCATCACCATCACAAATGGATAAAAAAGCGCACACATACAGCCATTTACTGCTGTAAAACAAAGTTAGCTCTTCTGTCGCCTGTGCAAGCTTGAAATGCAAACGGGTAATCAGTCAGTGCTGTGTGCACAGCTCAGAGCCCCAGCACCAGTCAGGCCCTGGTTTCATCAGAGTGGCTGGACCAGCCTGGCTCACACCACTGTCATATGTTTACACTTTCTAGATACAAGGGCAATGGGCCTCCTCTTAACTCACTAAACCTTGCTGCTGCGTGCAGGGCCGAACTGGGAACAGAAACCTGGCAAACTGCTAGGCTGGCCCCCCTGGGGTGGGGAGAGGGTGCAGCCGAGCAGTTTGCTCGGGTCAATTGTGGCAGATTTTTTTACAGAGGGCCAATATTGCCGACCCCCGGTAATAAAAACGGCACCCCCAGGGGCCCAAAACCGGCCCCCACCGTAGCGGCCCACCGGGGAAACGCCCAGTGCCCACTATGGCCAGTCCGGCCCTGGCTGCGTCTGTGAATGCCAGAGATCCCTCGAAGAAACATCCAATTTTCATTATTAGCACTAAAGACTAAAATATACCTGAGGGTAAATTTACCGTCTTAGGTGCTTGGGCTGAAACTCAGTTGTTGAATTTTCACCCAGGTGCATAATACCAACCCATCAAGAGGCCCCCATTCCGCCCAAGGTCAATCAATATCTGTGAGATTTGGGAGACTCAAGGGCCCCCCCATAATATTCTGCAGGGGGGCCCAACATTTTGTGTTACACTTAGGCTATCCTGGTCAACCTATAATACCTTTTAAAAACCGACCAAAATGGAAACAGCCCTCATCAGTGTAAACATATAAATAATAATAAACACCTGCACAATCGCAAACTAAAATGCCATTCAAAAAACAAAAGTGAGAGACAATGAGTCATTTGTATTTCTTCTTGAGGGGGCAGCATATTGTAACTTTGATATACAAGGTAGCAGCCAATAGGACTGGTCTAAGATCATTCTGTTTGAGTTGTGTTATTTAGGGATGTCTCTAAATTAGTTATTTCACTTACTGGTGGAATGGCTGCCTCATAAGAATCTTGGCCAATATGTACTATCACATTTACCCACAGACAAGGAATGTGTAAAAGCCTTTGAGGCATCTACCCCTTTTCTAACAAGTCAGTATTGATAGCTGGTCATCTGCCAAACACCAATGCAAGGTGTATCGACAAGTACGTGTAAAAAGACCGCTGTCACCATACACATGGGACAGTGGTGAAAACATGACGAAATACTTTCCACACACCAACAAAATTCATAGTTGCAAGGTGTCCCTTTGTTATGTGTGATACTTGCAGAAAATCCTGGCTTTTTACCCAGGTGCACTTTACTGCTGGTGTTTTTGAGCCCGTAGTTACAATGTTAACAGCAACCTTTCAAGTCCCAGAGTACAATGTGGTGACTGCTAAAAGGCCAGGATTGTGTTCAAGTGGGACACTTAACATGGGAACACTTGGCAGCTATAAATGTCCAAACAAAAGCAACACCACCTTAATGTAGTCAGGCAAAGAGGGCAGAAAAGGAGTGGCGAGAATGCTCAATGCGTCAAATTGCCGGTGCCTTAGAATGGAGTGCTACAAATTAAGCTGGTGTCATTCAAAAGGTTTAAGGTTTCACAAGGTTCTATGCTGTTGGCAGCATTAGCCACCCCAACAATCCCATAATACTCAGTAAGGAGTAGGTGAATGACACACAAATATGTCCAGGAATGTATTTATTAAAACATTTGAATATAGCACTCTCGCTTCTTTTAATCCATTAATAGTTCTGTAAACCAGACAGACCTGACAGAGTCCGTACGAGAGGTAATGAGACGTGCAAGAGGGCAATGATATGTGACTGTTAGTGAGAATGCAATGCACAGACTTTCTATGCTTAAAACGTCTAACACAAGTCCATTGGACACACTGCCAATGGGAAGACACTACATACCATGCATTACTAGTCCTTTAAATAAAATATATGCTTTAAAACAATCACTGCAGAAAAACAACATGTTTTGTAAACCCTGGGAAAATACAGCTTTTGTCTATTTTTGGGGTTAGGCAGCCAAATAAACACTGATAAGCACTGATTTAAAAGGTAACACCACTGAAATCCACAAAAAATAAACACTGAAACAGGACACTGTTTAAACCCAGGGCCACTGAGAAACTAGGACAATGGGTGGAATATTATTGCATACATGACACGTTGTAAAATTCTGACTAACAGCTTTAGTTCCATTACCCAGGACCTCTAAACAAGGCCACTTTAAGAGAACAGAGCCTCCAAGGATTTCAAGGCTATCCGAGAGCTCTCCAGTCTGTCCATGGAACAGCAATGTCTTTAGACACTTGTCATCTGATTGTGGGTCAGGTCCTGTGCTCACTATGCCATTGGTTTGAAGCTAGCCTGGCTGATGAGGGGTGATATCCCGAAACCGGTCCTAGGATGCTTGTTTCGGGTCCAGGGAGGACCTGGCCTGGCAGTTCGAGCTGGACTGTTTCCATGGAGAGCATGATTAAGACTGATTTGCATATGGCTGGGTCCACAGTGGAATGGCATGGTGAGCAAAAAATTATGGATTTAAGCCCAGATCTCTGTACTGGGGGGAATGTTTGACAATGTTCAGCATTCCGTCCATCATCTGTATGTGTTGCTATATTCACAAGAGTGTATCAGGGAACAATTGGATTCCCATGCACGGTCACTCTTTGGGCCTGAGATAATGTAGTGTAACCAGAGACGCATGTGTGCTCAAGACATCACAGATGTGGTCCAGTCTATAGTGTGAGTAGGGTCTTAAGGTTGAGCTTCACACTTGCAATCCTGGTGCCTCAACTGACAGCCTCATCCTCATGATGTCCTGATCCTGACAAGCATATCCCATTTTCCAGTTCATACACTATGGATAACCCGCTGTACAATGATTTGCCGTTCTCACAAGTGGTATATAACAGAGCCATTGTGACTGCTTCTGGGGATGGTTCCACATATCACATGTTGCAAGCTGAAAGTGGACAGCTTGATGTGTGTCTGATATTGGCTGTCACTCACTTTCCATTTGCATGGCCAGTGCTGATGTATTTGGTTTCATGGCTTTAAGTAGGGCGGTCCTTCCGGGTCTCAGACCCAGCAGTAGTTTAAAAACAGATATTGAAATTTGTCCCTATCTGGCCCTATATTCTTGTCCTTAACTTTACAGGATATACAACAGATCGATTTCTGAACAACGATTGTAAAAAACATTAAGGTGTTGTAGTTACTGTTTACATTTCCCATGTTTATTTTAATCTTGCTTACCCCATGAGTGTTTGCTTTTTTCCAGTATGTTGTTTCCGTAATTTTCAATGCAGCACATTATGCTTGTATAGTGCATACTTTGAAATGAGTTGCCTCCAGGTATTTATAACCAGCCACAATAGAGAGCACTGGAGTTGAGGATAAAGTCAGTGCAAGGTTTTCACAATGCCTGTCAGTGGGTTAAAATAGTGTTCAGAATCCAAAATCATCCATTCCTTGGCCTCTCTGCATATCGCATGGAGCACCAGTTGCAATTGTGATTCTATGTAAATGTGTGTGAAGAAGGTACACAGTTGTCAAACTATTGACAAAGCAAAAGGAAAAGGAAATGCAGTGCTTACAGGTGGGTGGGTGTGTGACGGGTGGTGAAAGAGAGTGAAAACATGGTACTTAAGAGGAAAGGTAGGAGGTGTGAGAGATGTAGATGGAGAATTGTAGCAAGATGTGGTGATAAAAGGGCTTAAGTGTCTAACATAGACTGCAGAAGGTAGTGGTGCGAAGGGATGAGTGGGAGTGTCTCAGTCACTCCCATTCTTTCCTTCACACCACTTTCCTGAGCAGTCTATGTTAGACAATAGTGCTCTTTTTCTCCCCACATCTGTCTCAAACCCTCCATATGAAGACCACTACCCCTTCCACATGCCTTAGAAATATTCCACATTTGTAAAGCACAAACAATCACCCGTAAGGGTCTCTAGGCACTGGGAGCCGTCGGGAAGATTAAGCAAGCTATTGGCCAGAGTCACATGGTGCTGGGCTAATCTGCCACCGGCACCGGGGATCGAACCGTGATTCCCAGATTCCAGAGTCAGTCACCCTGGCCGCGGTGCCACACCTTTCCTCAGTAATGTTTCATTCACAGTCTGATATGTGCAGAATTCATTGTAAGTATTATTACTTACAACAAAATCATTGTGGTTGCTCATTAATCTTAAACAGATAACAACCATTAGCAAAGCCAACAGTTCTGGCTTGTTGTAGCATAACTTGGTGGTGATATATATCTGGATGCAATAACACAATGATTACAAAGAGGCACCAAAATACTGGCCAGGAAGCATGCTATGGGAAGCACATGATTTTAGTTTACAAGTTTAAGCCTCACCCTTAATTACATAGGCCACACCTCTTGCAAAGAATCCTAGTTACCCCTCATGGGCCAAGCCCACTTTTTTCATCCCAATTAAAGTCTTGCATGGTTTAGATGTGTGTCCACCCCTGCCCACCACTGTACTTTGTTCATTGTTTGACTGCGTTTCTGTCCTTGATCTCGGATTTGTCATGTTTATTTGCTGGTTTTGTCCTGTGCTTATGTTCAAAACATCTGCTTTGAGTGTTTATTTTTGGAAAACCAAAGAAAATGATGGTCGTTTTGCCAACGGGCATTGTTTGTTTCACTAAACGCGTTCCCACCATGTCAGCAGGAATGGAAAAAAGGTCACTAAGCCAGCTCAAATTTCTAGAATTGGAGAACACTTAGCTAGTGGAGTGGGATTTGCACGGATCTGTCACTCCAGCTGCTCAGTGCGCCACTTGGCAATCTCTAAACGATGGCCATAGAGTAAAAATACCACACCTGCAACATATACATTTTGTGAAGTCATTAACACACCCAAAACTTGGTACTATTATCCTTCTGAGATGACACCTCAGTATGTACACAGCCTCACACACTTGAGTCCTACAGCCAATACTGACTCACACCAGTTGGCAGGAACTGGAGGAGGAGAGGCAGTGAGACTGGATTTTTAAAATACCCTGGCCTCCTCATTGTCAGCCTCCACCACCACAACTCCAGCTTTGCTTTTGAGGATTCCAGCTTTTATTGATGCACTGCCTTACCTGATGTCTATTGGGAAAGTTCACATGGCTCCCTGTGCATCTGGTGGTGCTCTACAGGTGCATCTGTGCCAAAGAGAGAAGGTAGATCCATTGTTATAAGTAGCATAAGTTTCATACTACAGTGGATGGGAAGGAAGACTGAAGTAGCAAAGTGAAATGGTTGTCCCCATTGGGCCCATAAATGTTATAGTATACTCCTAGAAGGTGTTTGCGATCTGATCCTGCTAAGACCATGCAAATCCCTAAGATCTGAAAAGCTACTTTCGGTGGCAGAAGTTTTGTGTACGCCACAGCACTCTGGTGGAACCAAATGCCACTGCATTTAAGGTCCCAATCAAACCTCCTAATTTTTAGAAAACATATTATAAACCTGGTTTTTCTCCTCTTTCAGCTAAATTTTGACCTGATTATGCTTTTTTGTTGATTCTGGTAGTTCAGACACTAGCACCAAGGTGCCTTTTTGAGTATTCGCTGCGCTTTATAAATATAAATCAGATCAAATGGTGAATATGGCATAGAGCCATACGGCACCAGAACGTGTGTCATGTATCAAAGCATACGGCGTACCAACGAGGTCGTCTGGTCATCACACAATAGGACATATTGGTTCTATTAGAATGACCTTCGTGTTTTATAAAGCTCCAAGAAGCTGTGCCAAAAAAGAAGTTGAAACTACAATTGTTGAGCAGGTGATGGAGGAACCAAAGATGAACTTTGATGAGACTTTGACATCCTTGTTACACACACCCTATTCCATTGCCTCAAGAAGTCACCTACAAAGAATAGGGCAAAGAATCCAAGATGGGGACAAATGACTTGTAGACTCTTCCTGAAACCAACCTTCTCCTGAGGAAACAACTAGGCCTGGGCGGTAAATTCCGTTCCGCTCGCGGAATTTGCGGAATTTGCGGAATTTGCGAAATTTGGGTAGTTTTGCGTTCTGCTGAGAACGCGGAGTTGCCAAAAATTCCGCGATCCGCGGCTTCGCGGAATTTTTTGCTTGATCGCACTTTCAAAATGCGTGTTTGCGAGATATTCCCCCCCGAGCATGCAAACCGCGTTCGCGAACAAGAAAAAATCATCGCGAACGGGCGGAACAAGCAATTCCGCGTGTTTCCGGAACTCTGCGTGCTCGCGGAGATTTTTTACCGTCCCGTGGAGCTTTGCATAGCACGACTACGCAAATTTCGCCCACCCCTAGAAACAACCTTTTCAGCTGGAGCTGAGGGCGAATGGTCAGTAGACCCAGATGTGCAGCTAAAGAAGAACAATCTGTTAAATGGTAGCGGCAGTCGTAGTCGATAACCTTTCAAGTATTGCCCGGCGGTAATCGCCTCTTATACCATTCGATGCTAAACCAACAAAGAGGCAGGCGCCGGAGACTGGAAGGCAGGAAACAAAGTTTTATTCCGTCGGAGTGGAACACATCAGATCAGACAGCGAGGTATCGTCACGAGGTGCTCTAACTGCATCTCTGAGGCCTGGCCTCTTATACACAGGTTTATGACTTTATTGCAGGTTTATCATACATGGCATATTTTTGAGATCGCTTTGATACATGAAAGAACATCCTCAGAATCCCCACTTCAAGCTCGTTCCCACACATATCTACAGTGGAAGTCCCCACCCCACCCACAGTAGGAGATGGCTACCACACAGCTGGACATTCCGCCAATTCCCGGGGGTATGTGCGACCGGTCGGGTCTCAGGGGGTGGGGGGCCTTGATCTACTGTGATCCCTTTGATGTGGGGTGTTTCCCTTACAGTAGGGGCAATAAACTGCATCCGCAGGGCTAAGTGATGGCCTGGGATCAGTTCGGACAATGGGGCGCAGAGGAAGGGGGTTATCAAAGAGATGCATGACCATGTATGGGATGTCGGTCAGGCGTGGGATGTGGTTCCATGGCAGGGTCGCGCAGAAGGAGAGGGTTTATGGCCCGTGTATGAGAGAGCGGGGGTGGCCGGCGCGCGGGGGAATGCTCGCAGCGCCAGGGGGACGCTCTGGCGATCGGCAATGAGCAGGGAGAGACCAGGGTGCCTAAAATGGCTGCCGTGCGCTTTCCTGTGTGTCGCGCTGGGGAGAGACAAGATGGCGCAGATAATGTTCAGTTCGCAAGCTAAATTTCCACAGTCCTCCCTTTTAACATATCTCGCCAGCTTGTTTAGTTCGGATCTATCCCCATAATACTACGAACTTCCACCTCATACAAAGCTTTCATTCGCTCCGCTTCAAAGTTCAAAGTCTTTGGGCAGATGCAGTTCATAAAAGCGAACATTAAGGTGGCAGACACTGAATCCCCAAGCAACATCCACATAGTATCACAATTGGTATTAGGATAAATGAAAACAGCCTCCATCCCCAACTTCTAATAGTGTCCCAAAACCAACTTCCCAGTGACCATTCTTCTTGCTCCTGATGAACCTCTGCGGAAAGTCTGTGGAGGTGTTCAATTGCTTTGTAGACTGAGGGTGAGTTATCCGGTACGTAGGTACAACAGCTGGACCCAATGATGCGGCATGCTCCTCCACGATCAGCCAGAACCACATCTAGAACGAGGCGGTTCTGAAGAGCCACCAGGCGGACGGCCTGAAGCTCGGCGGTGTTGTTGGCGAGGATGCCAGCCGTAATGTTCATCGCCGTTTCGACTGCCTGAGTTAAGTGGCGGATGGCACGGCTGTTTGCCATTGGATCCCAGAGTGGAACAAGTCCTTTTACTGCGTCCATGAACTGTGCTCCGGTGGAGTCGGCTTGCGCAATGTCTTTGGCACGTTTCTGTCGGTGATGGTTTGCTGGAGCCACATATGTCGGAGGAAGGACAAAAGCGATGTATCAGGTGCCTCCCCAACCTTTCGGAGGCCAGGTGTAGGCCTTATTACCACAGACGAAGTACATATTCGGGGAGGCAACAAAGGAGGGTGGATCAACTGAGTCCAATGTTCGGGTGATGAGGCAGGAGCTGTGGCCCACCAGCTGCGCCAGTGATGTTGATGACGGATAGGGCCACTGTTAGGGTGGCGGCCGTTCGTTTCCGGAGGTAAGAGAAGGTGGGTCTGGCTGGGTTGTTAAACACCTGCATTTCAACTCGTTCTTTGGCAGGGATGTCCATGTGAAAGGAAGTGTTTGATCTCAGAGGACAGAAGGGGGCAGAAGTCTTTCCAGTTTTGTAAAGCCAGAACCCATGGTAGAAGTGTGACACAGTTTTGCCGGAAGTAGCATTGTCCTTGTAGCTTTCCTGCAGGAGGATTAGCCAGGCGAGGCAGGAACCATGGACCGAAAAAGGTGAAGGGATGAAAGGGATAGAGTGTCCGGTGGCATGTGGTAGCAATCCACAGATCCAGCAATTAGTGGCATTGGAGGCAAGATTGTGTTGGTGGAGCAACTGCACAAAAGAGTTATTCCAGAACTCCTTACGCCTTTCTCGGAGTTGGGGTGAAAGTGAGATCAGATGGTGTTCTTTCATGGTGGTAGGTGGAACGGTGGTCAGCAATGTCTTATGGGCGGGTGCGCTCTCCTCCGTGATCCAGAAGGTGACCATGAGGAGAAGGCAAAAGAGAAGGGTAATGAAAAGTGCAATAGTCTTTGAGCTGTGCATTTTGTCAGTCTTTGGGATTTTGTAGTGGATCTTTGGGCGTCCGGTTGCTTCCATCATCTTCATGTCGGATGCTTCCATCACCTTCAAGGGACTCGGTAGCGGGCAGAACCACAGACTTTGTTTAGTTTCTCTCCTGGTGGCCTTTGAGGTGGCTAGGCAACCGCTCTTGAGATTTCAACTTAGTTTGTGGTTTGCTTAGCCGAAGTTCCCTCCTTTCGTCGTAGGTTATACCCTTCTTTGGATGGCACAGTGGGATCGGGATATTTCGTTAATTCAAGTGTCTCTGTATCCGGGCAGTGGCTCAGGGATGGTCGGTCTTTGTCCAGTAGTTCCTCTTGGGCGGTGATGTTGTCCGTGGTCGTCAGGGTCGATGATACCTTCTTGCAGTGGTGTGCATGCAGCCAATTGCGCTTCCCCTCCACTCAAAGAGCTGTTCGGGTGATGATCAGGACTTGCAGAGGGCCCGTCCACCGGGGCTCCAGACTCTTGGTGCGCTGGAAGTTACGCACTAAGACAAAGTCACCCGGTTGGATGTCATGCCCGGGGCCTCTGGAAACGTCGGGAATGGCTTGCAGCACCTGCTGATGGATAACAGACAACGTTTTAGTTAGGTTGTACAAATAGTCAGACATGAGGACGTCCGGGACGTCGTGGATGGATGTTGGTTTCGGTGCAGTCCAAAGGTTCATGGGCCGCCCGAAGACGACCTCGTAGGGGGTTGAGTGGTGTTTGGTGGGGGTGGAACGCATTGATAGCAATGCTAGCGGGAGAGCGTCTGGCCATTTCAGTCCTGTGGTGGCAACTATTTTTGCTATCTTAAGCTTCAATGTGGCATTATGTCGCTCAACCAAGCCTGCAGATTGGGGATGGAAGACCGCATGGAACTTCTGTTTTACACCCAGCCCCTTTAAGATGAGTTGGATAACCTCGGCTACAAAGTGGGGGCCGTTGTCGCTCCACAAAATTCGACAAAGGCCGTACCGGGGGAAGAATTCTTTCAGTAGTACTTTTGCGGTAGTCATAGCGGTGTTGTCGCGGGTTGGGTAGGCTTCCACCCACTTGCTGAAGGCGCACACAACGACAAGTACGTACTTCAAACCTTGGCACCTTTCTAACTGGACGTAGTCCATTTGTAGGACTTCAAAGGGGTGATTGGGAACCCCAAACCCTCCCCGGGGTACAGCAGTTCCTTTCCCAGGGTTGTGTTGGAGGCAGACCAGGCATTGTTGGACCAGACATTTGGCTGAGTCTGAGATTTTGTCGTTGTGCCAGACTTTGGAGATGAGTTCGATCATGGGAGCGGACCCTATGTGTGCGGGGGAGTGTGCCATGGTCAGCATGGGGATTAAGTATGAGTCAGGTAGCAACCATTTGTTCGAGTCTTTAGTTCGCCAGCAACCGTCATCGTCCTTCAATCCCACCCGTGCCCATTCAGTTAATTCGTGTGGTGAGCTGGCTAATTGGATGTCCCTAATCGTTTCCCTAGCATCCTTCCATTTCTCAGTTTGTGACCTGGTTACGTACATACGGGTCGTGGACCTATTCTCGGCTGTGGTTCGGGCAGTAATGTCAGCTAGTGCATTTCCGTGTCCTATAATGTCTGTCACTTTCTTGTGTGCCTGGCATTTGATCACAGCCAGCCGTGTGGGGAGGAGGACTGCTTCGGTCAGGGCAGAGACTAGATCTCCATGCAGGATGGGTGTGCCATGGGAATTCAAGAATCCCCTCTCCTTTCAAAGGAGCCCAAAGTGGTGAACTACCCCGAAGGCGTATTGGCTGTCGGTGTAAATGTTTGCGGTTGTCCCTGCTGCCAGGATGCATGCTCGTGTGAGAGCAATCAGTTCAGCCGCCTGTGCGGATCGCTGTGTGATGCGGGCTGTCTCAACAACTGTTCGGGCTGTGGTGACTGCATAGGCAGCGGAAGTGGTGCCATCGGGGAGCTTGATGCATGAGCCATCCACCCATAGTTCTCTGTCAGGGTCCGGGAAGGCAGTATCTCGAAGGTCAATCCTACTCTTGGTCTGTTCGTCGGTGAGAGTCACGCAGTCATGTATGGGGGCGCATTGGGGTCAGTGTCAGGGAGAGGTAGTAGAGTGGCTGGATTCAGAGTGGTGCATCGTTTCAATGTGATGTGGGGTGCAAGCAGAGTCAGTTCATAGCCAGTCAGTCGTGCGCTAGTCAGGTGTTGAGTCTTGGTCTGGTTCAGGAGGGTGTCAACCGCATGGGGTACCAATACAGTGAGGGGGTTCGAGAGCACAATCCCCTCACTTTGCCGGATAGAGACAGCAGCGGCGGCTACTGCTCGAAGGCAGGCGGGCAAAGCTCTGGCTACAGGGTCAAGAGTGGCAGAGAAGTAGGCACAAGGGCGTTGTTTAGGACCTATGGACTGGGTTAGGACAGACAACGCGCATCCCTCCCTTTCGTGGGTGTAGAGGGAGAAAGGTTTAGTGTAGTCTGGGGTTCCTAGGACTGGGGCCGAGCAGAGGGCGTCTCGTAATTCTTTGAAGGAGAATTGGCATTCGGGTGTCCAGGGGAGGGGGAAGGGGACATCTTTAGCCAACAGGGAAAGCAGAGGTTTTACAATAAGACTGAAGTTTGGCAACCACTGTCGACAAAAGGAGGTGAGGCCTACTAGAGACCGCACTTGCTTCTGAGTTTTGGGAACAGGGGTTTCTAGGATGGTCTGAATTCGGTCAGGGGTAAGTTTCCTCCCATCCTTGGATAGGAGGTGGCCTAGGTATGTCACTTGGGGTTGGCAGAACTGTAACTTCTTCCTGGAGACCTTGTGACCGTTCTCCGCGAGGAAGTGGAGGAGGTGAAGGGTGGCCGTGACAGCAAGTGGGGTGGTGTCGGCCGCCAAAAGAATGTCGTCGACGTACTGTATTAACACCACTCCATCGGGTAATTGGACTGCATCTAGTTGTCTCTTGAGGGCTTGGCTATAAATGCTGGGACTCTCAGTGTAGCCTTGGGGTGCCCTACAGAATCTGTACGACCGGGCTTTTAAAGTGAAGCCGAACAGGTAGCGGCTGTCTGGGTGGATGGGGATGGAGAAGAATGCGTTCTTGAGATCAATAACAGTAAAGGTGGTGGCATGGACGGAATTAGGGTGAGGATGGTGGTGTTGTCTGAGACCACGGGGTACTGAGGTATGACTACTTTGTTAACTTCTCGTAAGTCAACAATGAAGCGGTATGCTTTCTCATCTCCCTCGCCTTGCTTCTTTACAATGGGTAGGATAGGGCTGTTGCAAACATTACTGACTACTTCTTCTACTACTCCTGCATTGACTAGGGACTGGATGATTTCCACCAATGCCTTCTCACCTTTGGGCGATATTCGATACTGTGGAAGCTTTGGTAGCACTGCGTCCGGTCGGACGGTTATGTGTACTGGGTCGATCACCATGCGCCCTACATCTGAGTCGGTTTTAGCCCATAGATGTGAGGGTAACGTGTCGAGTAGGGACAGGTCAGCATCAGTTATAGAGAGCATACGTCGTGTGTGACAAGGTCTGAACAGATCTGGGTTATCGTGCAGGATGACTCGAACTCCGTCTGGGGAACATCTGATGGTAGCTCGGAAATGTTTTAGCAAATCGAGTCCCATAATAGCATCGGGGGTGTTGGAGGAGAGCAGAAAGGTCGTGTCAGTGGTGTTATCTTCTAAGTCAAAGGAGATTGGTGCTGATAAGGGGTTAGTGGAGGGCTTTCCATCGAAGCCTATTGAGGTTACGTGTGAGCCAGACAAGGGTGCCCTAGGAATCAGTCGTTTAGATAACGCACTACGTGTCGCCCCAGTATCTACCAGGAATGGAGACTTTGTGCCCAAGACCTTAGCAGTGACGTAAGGACCTTGATGGTCAACACGGAGTTCGACTGGATCCCTCCCTTGCCCCTGGCGGTCCTATGCGAAGTCATGGGTGCTTTCGTAGTCGGACTGCTGTTACTGGTTTTGTCGGGGGCGATCAAAGGCGTTTGGTCTGCCTGGCCTGTCGTTGATGGCGTCGTTCGTGTACCCTCATCCCTGTCCTCTATTTCTGGGGTCATATGCTATGTCTCTGGGGTCCCTATTTTTGTTCATTTCCAGAAGGACCGGGCACTGGGATTTCCAGTGTCCGAACCCTCTACAGAACGCACATTGGTTCCCATCTAAGTCTCTCCGTCCGTTGTAGGGTGCAGGTGTATGGTCTCTAGGGGGTAGCTTTCTAGAGGCGGTTGGTTGGTAATTCCCTTTTGGGGGTTCCCTTCCTATGGTCACCCCTTGCAACTGTGCTATCATTACCCTCTCCTTCAGTTCCTTTTTCTTCCTCTCTGACGCCCTATCGTTCTCATTCTTTTGGTTGTCGTAGTATTGGGCCATCTGGAGGATTGCTGCGGGTTTGGAGGCTGCCCAACTACTCTCGCTGGTCTGTAGCTTCTGGGAGACTTCTTGTGACAGACCCTTCACATAATTCTGGACAAAGAGGTGATGTCCGGTTGCAGTGGTCATGTCCTGGCCACTATAATCGGAAAACACGGTCTCGAATCGAGAGAAGTATTCAGACACATCCTCCTGGGGTTTCTGGCGACAAGCCGTCACTATCGACCAGTCTACCTTTCTTTCTGGGATTAGAGTCTTCAAATTCTGTACAATCTTGTCTGGGAGCTCCAATATGGCTTTCGGGGGTTTCTGTCCCGGTTCTCGCTGTTTGTCTATGGTATCAAGTTGTACCCAAGTATATCCGAACGGCTCAGCGTGGTCAACTTTCCGGATTTGCTTCCACACATCAGCCGGCAGACATAACCCGAAGAACAAGTCGATATCTGCTAAGGTCATTATTGTTGAACCTAAGGCTGTACCTAGTTCGGTGTAGAAGGCAGTCGGGTTCTTTCTCAAGTCGGGTAGGGTTTTTCTAAAGGTCAAAATGTCTTGTCGGTCCCATGGCTGGTAGACCCAATTATATACAACCCTTCCCTTCGCATCTTGGTGATGGATGTCGTCATGTGTTCCCTGACCTCGTGGGGGGACCCAGTAGGGGGCGGCCTCTTTGATGGGCATCATGGTATCCGCCCTTCCTGGCTGGGGCTTAGTCGCTATGGGGGTTTCTGCTTTGGTTGTCTGCCTGTGCTCTTTAAGGTGCCGGTAGACCTCTAGTGTATGAGTGAAGAGGTCCGTCACATCGCCCTCTCCTTCTTCCCCAATGTCTACCTTCCTATATAGGGCCGCTAAGCCTTCGGGACCTTTATCGTGGTACCTATCCTCATATGTATTCAGGGCGTGATAACAAAGTCGTACGACAAAGTGTCGTCTGCGGTTGTCGGCATATGAGTAATACACGTCTGTTATATACTCCTCACTTTCCTTTCGCTCCACCAGTGTCCTTACTATCTTGTCGATTCCTGCTCGTTCGTCCTTTGTTAGTCGATTCATTCTGGTGGAATCTTTCATTCTCATCTCAGGGTCATCCAACGTTATCGCCAACGTTGTGTTCAGTACAAGAGGCTCGGCCGGCACGGAGGCCGTGAGGACCGAGGCCCCTGTACTGCTTTCGCTTGTGTTTGGGGGTTGTGGGTGTTGCACTACCGGTTGGGAGGGTGCGTATGGAGGGGGCATGTAAATGATCGGGGGACCTAATAGCAATTCGTCATTCGTTCGTTGCTTAGAAGACAACTCAGGGTAGAGCATAGAGGGGGTCCTAACAGGGTACTGGCCTGATGTTTCAGGCTCCTGTCTTAGTTTAGCTTCCCTTCTCTCCTTTATTTCTTCTTCTAACTTTCCAGCGGCAAGGTGAGCTGCCTTTCGTAATTCCTTTTCTGCTTTTACTTCTTCCCTCTTTTTCCGTTGTGTTGCTTCTTTGCGCCACATGCCAATACTGTCAAGCATAGTAGGCGTTGTTTTATTACTACGCAGAGCTATTTCTAGCATTTCTATTTTATGGTCGTCGAAGGATCCCATCAGTGGCCACTGACTCTCGGGGTCCTGCTTTGTATATTTATGCCATAGCTTGCTATAAGCTACGGCGACTAGTCCATATTTAGTGAACATGTCCTTATTAGGGGTGCCCTCCAGTGGAGCCGGGTGGTCCACCTCTAATAAGCGGTCCGGGCAGAACCAACTACCAATCAGTGGGGAGAAGATAGGCATGACGGGTTACAACGGGGACAAAAGTCAGCACTACCTATCTTTTCACTGCTTGCAAAGACTAGATAGAATATCTCTATTCCTCGTTATTTGTAAGCAGAGAATACCTCCAAAGAACCAATATCGAACAACTAGTGTTCGGACAATCAATCAATCAATGGTGAGAAAGAGATAGGCACGACGGGTTACAATGGGGACAAAAGTCTGCGTTACCTACCCATCACTATCTGCAAAGGGAGAGAGAGGGTATTTCTACTCCTCCCCGTTTGTAGACAGCGAATATCTCAAAGAGAACAATCAATAAGCAATACTAGTATTTTCAATCAATCAATCAATCGTTTCGCAATTTGTCGTGTTTCACGACCTTACCCGGACCGCATGGACAGTTTCTCGTCTTCCGCCTCCAGCGCCCGATCGTCCTCTACTCTCCATATTTGCCGCGGCACTCCTGATGGTTCCCAGTCAGGACTGTAGATCACTCGAGAGAGGTCTGCTCGGAACCAGTGAAGTTCGGATGATCGGCTGCCAGACGAGGGTCTATCGGGCAGGAGCTCTCCCGATCGTTGCAGTCGTTCACTCTGTCGTCGGGACCTCTCCCACTGGATCCACGTGTCGCTGATGGGCCCCACGCTTGGGACGCCAATTGTTAAATGGTAGCGGCAGTCGTAGTCGATAAACTTTCAAGTATTGCCCGGCGGTAATCGCCTCTTATACCATTCGATGCTAAACCAACAAAGAGGCAGGCGCCGGAGACTGGAAGGCAGGAAACAAAGTTTTATTCCGTCGGAGTGGAACACATCAGATCAGACAGCGAGGTATCGTCACGAGGTGCTCTAACTGCATCTCTGAGGCCTGGCCTCTTATACACAGGTTTATGACTTTATTGCAGGTTTATCATACATGGCACATTTTTGAGATCGCTTTGATACATGAAAGAACATCCTCAGAATCCCCACTTCAAGCTCGTTCCCACACATATCTACAGTGGAAGTCCCCACCCCACCCACAGTAGGAGATGGCTATCACACAGCTGGACATTCCGCCAATTCCCGGGGGTGTGTGTGACCGGTCGGGTCTCAGGGGGTGGGGGGCCTTGATCTACTGTAATCCCTTTGATGTGGGGTGTTTCCCTTACAGTAGGGGCAATAAACTGCATCTGCAGGGCTAGGTGATGGCCTGGGATCGGTTCGGACAATGGGGCGCAGAGGAAGGGGGTTATCAAAGAGATGCATGACCATGTATGGGATGTCGGTCAGGCGTGGGATGTGGTTCCATGGCAGGGTCGCGCAGAAGGAGAGGGTTTATGGCCCGTGTATGAGAGAGCGGGGTGGCCGGCGCGCGGGGGAATGCTCGCAGCGCCAGGGGGACGCGCTGGCGATCAGCAATGGGCAGGGAGAGACCAGGGTGCCTAAAATGGCTGCCGTGCGCTTTCCTGTGTGTCGTGCTGGGGAGAGACAAGATGGCGCAGATAATGTTCAGTTCGCAAGCTAAATTTCCACAAATCTCTCCTACAGTGGGGCCTGGCTTCATCTGTTGAACACTGTAAGCCACCCTGAAGACCACTCACAGAATACAACTCAGCTCTGCAGGTAGTGTATTCGTTGGTATGCATTGGAATGACACTTGCATTGTGGTGAGAAGACTGGTTAGTAATTTAACCTCCCAATAATGGGATGGAATTCATAATGCTTCGTGCTGCAGAGCAAGGGGCCTGGGACTGTATCTTACTTACGCTCGAATTTGTTGCCCCAATTGTTAGCAGGATGTCATAGACCCTCTGAACTGCCAATCTGTTCTTGAGATATGGCCAGTGCAATCGACACTTTACACATAGTTTATATATGCCACAAGTATGCATCTTTACCACACAAGTATATCCGCCCTCTTTTTATAAACAAGGATTTTAATCAAGTTCGGCCAGCTTTGTTATATTTGCAATTTTTATCTAATGTTAAGAAATGTTTTTATGTATTAAGGGTATTAAGTGGGGTTTTTCATTCTGAGAGGGGACATGCTTGGTGATATTTTAGGACTGTTTTTATTGTGAATACTATGAATTTATCTACTTTATGTTTAAATCAAATAATACTTTTTAATTGATTGATTGACTGTGGCAACAACAGCTGGATACTCTCGTCAGTACGACTATTTACCAGAGAAACTACTCTGTTTTAGTCATGCCGACACATGCAAAAGAGTAGGAGATTTGTGGGACTCATCGTAGCCAATTGTACCAAAATGGGCCATGGAAGTCTTCCTGAAGGAAAAAGCTATGCGAGTCAAAACGTTGGTACATCAAGATGTAAAGAGAGAAGCAGAATCCCTTCTCTTGTGACCGCTGCATTGTTAAACCAGATACAACTGTGGCATTGATCACTCTTTTTACAAACACAAACACAAACTAAGAAACATTAGCCAGGAAGGGGTGTTTCGAGAGCTTTTTCAAAAAATGGGAATCAGATGTGAGTGCCTCACTCAATAAGTTACGATGACTCCCTTGCCAAAGGCCTCAACACTCTGAGAGGGAACACTGGATTGTGTGTGCAGGTCTATATGAAGTTTATTACATATATAAAAAGCTATATTTGAAAATTTTAAGCAAACATGTGAGCTTATGCATTGCCTCAAACAATCTCTGCTTTGCAGCGAAACATACATGTATACAACTTGTACATGTGCAATTTTCTCCTGTTTTTATCTCTCCCTTGAGTGACTTTACACCTTGTGCATTTGCATTTTTTTTCTGTTTGTATCTCTCATGCAACTCATGTATACCAAAGTCCTTATGTAATGCAACTGGTTCTTTTGTAAAGCGCTCTAACACTTTGGGGTAATGTTCGCGCTATATAAAATCGCATTAAATAAATAAATAAAAAAGTGCGTGGCAAGGTGGGTTTTCAGTTTTGTTGCCCATCATGGGACTGCATTCAACAGCTGTGGTTGTGGAACCCAAGACATCGGCCCGCATGTCCAGCTCACCCGGAGACGCCGGTAATGGGAGAAGTGTGCCAGTGACTACAGATTGGGCGAACACTTTAGGAACTTTGAAAAGTGTATATTCTACCTCCGGCATACAAAGAAGCGTAGGCCTGAGGAACGACCTTTCTAAGTCCGTCCACCAACAGGGGTTTAAAACCGGAGCATATTATCTCTAACGATGTTTAATGTCTTTGTCATTGATACAAACGATGAAAGAAGATGTTTAGGTCACTGAAAGATTCAGCCATTACCCCTGTGATATTATTTTATTGGGTGTCCCCATCCTGTGTGCCGCCACTGGATAATGTATTAGGGAAACAACTTAATGCAATGCAGATAAATTCTGGAAAAATAAACTCAGCCTCAACATCAGGAAGTATCAAATGATGAGTGCTGGTGGTCAAAGAATAATTATAAAAATATCCAGACAATTTACAATTGGGGGCCAGCGCTAATAAAAGGCTCAGGGGATGTTTCCAGCGAGGAGTTGGAATGACAGCAAACAGAACATAGAACCTCATCTGAAGAGGCCTGTAGGAAGGTAAACAAACGTTGCTCGAAAAGTTACAATGAAATTTGTTCCATGAACGGGCGAGAAACTGCGTTCCAAAGGGTAGGCAGGAAAACAATCAAACTTCGGAAATGCAATCAAAATTTGAAATTTCAATAAACAGCTTGACATGTAGTAATATGTGCCCTGTGCCTGGTTTTCTTTTCACCAGCTCTTAAAGGTCTGGCTTCGCATTAGTAATTTTCTTGAATGAAAATTAAAGCTTCTCCCTGGAGTTTTATCGTCCGACCCCTGGAATCATTTGCTTGCTGTATTCACGAGCCCCGCAGGTTTCCTTTTGATGATGTTGGAAGAGGGCGTTCTTGTCTAAGAGCAGTGACAGGATGGCATTAAAAGGAAGCGTGAGTTATGCCCGTGGCTTCTTAAAGTTGAACCTGCGCTGCATACAGACAAGACACGCCGCAGCGTGGCCGCACCTACAGGCCTGAAAGGTGCAGCCCCGGGAAAGGTAACTGGCGGCTCCCCCAGCGTTCAATGGAACTGAGACAATCGGAGCCGCGGTAACCATGGAAACGGAAAACAAGCCCGCCGGCGTTACTTCGGCTGTTTCAGTTTTTACTAAGCTGTTTGCTTTTGTGTTTTTTTCTTGAAAAAGACAATACTTAGCCGTTGTGGCTTTTTACACAAACCCGCAGCGGCACCCTTTTGCATCCGACGCTGATTGCTGTTAATTCTACAGCTGGATATCGTATTTTCTAAGCGCCTAGCTGGGGAAACTGGTAAAAACGCTAGCGGCCCGGATTTAAGGTGCCCGCAGTAGGTACCAATGCTGGGCTTGAAAATAGTAAGACATCATATCCCAGTGCTTAGAAGCCCAACATACATATCTAGCTATACAGACGGAGGTCGTTGTTAGCATCCGTCCTTTGAGGTGGCTTGCCACGCTTTCAGTGCACTCACTGGTGACATTGTAGAAGACATTACAGATGCCCCGAGTACCCCTGGCCTGTGATTGGTGGACCTGACCCCAATACCCAAGCCTGCAGAAGAAGAATAGGTAATCACACAGGGGTTTTTGCTTGGCTCTTACCTGGAACGCCAGAGGGTTTCTAGTAGAACTTCTAGCGAGCATTGCTAAATTAACAAGAGTGTTTTTGTACATTACAATTGGCGAATCTAACTGTCAAAATTATCTCTACCCTGCAAATGCTTAATAAAGCTTTCCTTTATCGGGGATGGGGTGGGGGTTAGAGGTTTTTAGCAATAGAAACAGAACAGAACTTTGCGATTCCAAAAAGTTCACACTTCAGAGTAAACTCCTCAATCTTCTGAGTTATCATGTTCTAATAAAATTTCAGAATGCATTGAGTATAATCAATATTTGCAGGTGTTCACCACTGTAACATGTTTCCCCAATTGATGATTCCTCAGTAAAGAGAGAACCTGTAGGGAGAGCCACTGATGCTGCAGGTCTAATACATAGGTACGTCACTGGAGTGATGATAATGTTTGTTAAATTGTTCACATTATCTTCACTTTAATGGAGCACTATGACAGAGTGAATTAAGATATGTTACACCAGCTCCGTTACAGGATTCCATCACAAACACGCCTGCTATGTTATGCAGATTTGTAGAGCGCACTATCATCCGGGAGGGGTGCTGAGCAGGCCTAGGGGCGAGTCTAGGCAGGCCTAGGGGCGAGTCTAGTCGGACCACTCGAAAAGCCAGGACTTCAGCTTCTTGCAGAATACTAGAAGTGAGGAGGAAGCTAAGGAATATGTAGTGGCAGGTTGTTCCACGCTTTAGTAGTGAAGTAGGCGAAGGCTCGATCACGGGATGTGGTTTTCGGTATGCGTGGGATTTGTGCGCACGTAGGAGTGTGAACCACTGAATGCGCCTGGAAGTTTTGTGAAAACAGATGCAATTGTTGAGGTTTGCTCAGCCAGTGTTACATAGTGCCTTGAAAGTGTGGTTGAGGAGTTTGAATAGTGCTCGTTTGTGAATGTGGAGCCCGTGGAGCTCCTTCAGGTGTGGTGTGATGTGATTGCGGCATGGGAGGTTGAGAGTGATTCTGGCCGTTGAGTTCTGAATGGTTTGCAGCTTTCAGGTGAGTAATTTCTTGATCCTGGCATAGAGAGTGTTCTTGTAGTCCAGCTTTCTTGTGACCAGGGCATGTGTGGTGGCTTTCTGGGTGCTGATTTGGAGCCATTTGAAAACCTTCCTCAACATCTTCAGGGTATGGAAGCATGAGGCAGTGATGGCATTTACTTGGGCGGTCATGTCGAGTTTGGTTTTGATAATGATCCCCAGGTTCTTGGTGTGGGTGTCGGTCCTAACTTTGTTTGGCCACCAGGTGGAATCCTACGGTAATGTGCTCTTCCAGAAGATTATGACTTTGGCCTTGTCGGTGTTCAGCTTTAGACAGTTGATCTTCATCCAGTGGGATATTTCAGTCATGCAGGCTTTGAACTTTATCTGGGTACTGGTTGTCCTGTCCATGAGGGAGAGAATTAGTTGTGTGTCATCAGCATAGGAGAGGACGTTGATATCCATGGCTTGAGGGATCACGTATGCCTTGGAGGAGGTAGGGCTCAGGGAGGATCCTTGCGGAAAAATGAGGCAGCGGGCGTCCGAAGTATAGGGTGCCAGGCTGACTGACTGGATTATTTCAGGCAGAAAGAGCAGATCCATCAGAGTGCTTGTCCTTGGATTCCGATGTTATGCCGGCATTGGATGAGGATGGGATGGCAGACTGTGTCAAATGCTGCGGAGAGGTCAAGGAGGATGAGGGGTGCCGTGTCTCGTCTGTACAGAGTCATGCAGATGCCATCTGAGGTAGAGATCAGGGCAATTTCTGTGCTGTGGTTAGG
This sequence comes from Triturus cristatus, assembly GCF_964204655.1. NCBI lineage: Eukaryota > Metazoa > Chordata > Amphibia > Caudata > Salamandridae > Triturus > Triturus cristatus. The sequence continues at coordinate 335,964,308 of NC_140585.1, forward strand.
TCTGAAACCAGACTGAGTGGTGTCAAGGAGTTGGTGGTCATTTAAGTATTTGGTTAGGTGTCAATTGATGGTTTTCTCTTAGACATTAGCCGCAAATAGTAGCAGGGAGATCAGCCTGTAGTTGGCAAGCATTGAAGGGCCTGCAAAGGGTTTCCAGGCATTTAGAATGGGCGTGAGTATGGTGCTGATAGGTTGCAGTCCTCTGAATTAGGTATGGAAGCGGCAATGGTCCCATGGGGCCCCCTAAGTGGATGGACTTTATGGTGGTGGTCAGCTGGCAGGTGGGGTGATTACAGGCCAAGTTGTTAGCATTGGTTCTTCGGATCGGATCAGGAGGCATTTGGCGAGATTTATCAGGTCTGGTTGCGGGCTGAAGTTGCTGTAAATGGCATTGATTTTGTTGCTAAAGAATTGAGAGAGATTGTTGCAGTGGACCTGCAATTATTTTGCTTCTGTTGGTTCCAGCATTGATGCCCTGACCAACATATGTTAGGTTATGCTAGCCCCCTCTTAAGTAGAGCGTACCTGACATTAGCATGGCCTGTAGTGATGTGTCTTGATTTGTCTGGGCCTTCCCAAGTGGATTTGGCTCATGATAGGCCAGAGCCTAATGAATGTATTGCTGGGTGTTATGTGTAGCCCCACAGGGCCTTTCCATTGTGTTCTAGAGCAGGCATTAGAAGACTCCAATCCTGCATTTCTAGACCTTCTTAGTTGGCAAAGGCCTATGTACAGGCAGCTGTGTATTTTTAATCTGCCATAGCTACGTTGAGAAAGCAAAAGACACATGATTGATGGACGGAATGCAGAACAAATCAAAACATTCACTCCCAGTCAAGAGATCTGGGTTAAATCCATCATTCTTTTGCTCACCATGCTGTGGTAAATAATTTAATTACCGGGACTTAATTTGATACAGAAACATAATAAAAATAGCTCAGTAAATAAGAGGCAGAATCCGTGGTATTAGAGGTTCGGAATGGGCTTTATTCCAATGGATGATTCGAATCGGTGACTCCAAGTTCCATCACCACGGAGGTTCAGGAAGTGAAGTACATACTTTATTGATAATTAATCACTTTTATACAATAGGCATTACAGTAAAGCAAATGCAAGAGGCGTAACAATTCATAATGTAGATAAAAGATACATACGTAGCAAAAATAGGCGTAACTGGGTGTGACTAAAGAACGTCATCAGGTGTGATGTCATAATAGGGTGGTTCCATGAAAGAATTTCGCAATGTCAGCAGAAATACTTGGCAGAAATGCGCGCGCAGCAGCATGACGTGCGATTGACGTGCAACTAGGGGGTGAAGGGGACTTGACATTTAGCTCTACATGTGGCGACAGAAGTCTGGAGGGTCAAGTCAACCTAATCCCAAATCATATCTAACATCCTATGTTTAAAGAACTATGTTATCCAAAAGAGAGGTCTCTTAGAGTAGAATCTTATTCTATACTGACTATACTGACTGTTAGTGCGTGTACAAGCGTCTAAGTGTCTACACTAGATGCGAGGGCAGAAATCTTCCATAATAATAGGGCTATGAATTACTTGCATAAAGACAGAGAAGCCGGGCCTTTGCTCGGTAGCTGGAAGAATGTTTACTTAAACTACTAGACAGGAATGCATTGGGCAGGGAGCGGAGCAGATAATTTCAAAGGTGAAATACAGTTTTTGGCAGGCAGCAAGCTGATGTCAGGCTTCGTGAGCCACGCAGGGAATGAGACAAAGTTCATGGTCACAGATGCAGGCTCAGACTGGAGTTTCAGAGGCAGAAGGCAAGAAAAGCTTGATGACAGAATCAGGGCCTACTTGCCTGGACTGTAAAATGGCATAAGTGAACCATATAAAGCCGGTGGCCTTTCATACTTAGGAATGGAATATCCGGCCTATTCATGGCGGATCTGAAAGAGGACATGTTGACGGTGGACGCACAGGTGTTTGCGTCTTCATAACTGGAACTGGAGGGAGCATACATGTACTTGTGATTCATACATGAAACCGTTGGGGTCCAAGATAGGGGACATAACTGATCGGAAAAATCCATATTTCCACATTCCCTCCTTGTCCCCTACTTGCCCGTTAAGAGATATCAATCTTCATCAATCCGTTGATCTGTTCATATAGCATCATTTGTTCTTCTTTTTTCTTCTGGGATGAATGAAATCTTGGTGGTGGAATACACGATGTGGCACACAGACCACAGATCGCTGGTCCACATTGTAGACATAGACAGCAACTGAATAGTATGAGAAGGCCAATACCTAGGAAAGATAGGACCTTCCATCCAAAGGTAGATAATACACTCCAAAACCAACCGGACCAAGTCCAGGTGCCTGGATCCTGGTGTATCTGGCTTACAATCTTATGGAGGCGAGTTATGGCTTTATATACAGATGGCGAATTTTCTGGTATGAAAATGCAACAACTTGATCCGATGACCCTACAAGCTCCGCCCCTATCGGCCAGGATGACGTCAAGGACAAGACGATTTTGAAGCACAACAATCCGCATAGCAGACTGCTCTTCTGTTAAATTGCCTAAGGCGGAAATAGTTTCGTTCACTACTGCTTCAAGGGTTCTAGTTAATCTACGTATCAGCTTACTATTAGTAACGGTACCTATATAGGGAAAGAGACCTTTATTGAAATCTGTGTATTTTTCCCATGCTGTTTCAGTGTAATCGACTATTGGGAGATCTCTCCTTTCTCTATTGTGTACTAAATGAGTATTTCTGTGATAATCAGGAGGAGCTAGGAAAACAGGTGGCAAAAGGAATCCAATGTAGCAGGTACCATCCCAATCTAGAGGCAAACGTACATATGCCGTCTGACCACATATGAAATAGGAATGGCGGGAAGCTCTAAATGTAGACTTGCCTTGATCACTAAATTCTATTACAGTGGTGCATCTACTATGGCCCATATGTATGGAACCATTCTTTCTTACACATAATTCACCTTTTACTGGAAATATTGACATAGCGGGCAAAATTGGTGTAGCTTCGGATTCGACATTTAGGATCATAAGATTAAGCGTAAAATTACCTAATCCATACACTTCATTTTCTAGATCAGTTCCTGTTCTTTTGGGAAGTCCCTCCTTGTTAGGGTAGCAGACTTTAAGTAAAATTAAGTTCAAATTTCCCCATACCCAGTTATCTTGATAAACTGCAGAATTTGAATCTAGGGAATTAATTAAACTAAACCATGCTCCACAGGAGCCGTTGTGTGTGAACGGGTATGGAAAGAGAGGTAGAATTCCTTTATAATTCTGATAGGGAGGGAGTCGGCCACATATCCAACAATTTGTAGCATTGCTAACCTGATGGGAATGATGTAACATACTAATAAACGTGTTATTGCGCAGCGCAAATCTATAAGACAACTCAAGCGGAGGTAATTCACTAAAAGAATGTTCAGCAGTAACATTATAAACATGTCTAGAAATAGGATAATATATGTGCAACAATATACTTGCAGTAATTATTAAAAGACTTAAGAAAAACAAAATTAATAACGTCACTGTGCAATGACTACGCAGTGATTTACAGTACGCATGTCGTTTCAACATTTTTCGGGTGTTTTCTCTATTCAGGTCTAAGGGATACATGTCAGAGACAAATTCAACCGCTTCACCTTGGAGAGGACTTAAACAATCAAATTGCCTGACTGGTTAGATCTGAGTTTTAGTTTATATTGTTCGTGATTACTCATTTCAACCAAAGGAAGTTTTGAGTCAATGGGTGAAGACACACGAGGTGTGGTATTTACATCAGATGGTAGTCCATGAAATTTCTTGATATGACTTGAATGTATCCAGCCTTTCCTGCCTTCGATCTTCACGGCTGTCCTTGTGGTGAGCAAGACCAGTTGCGGCGACCTCCACCTAGGATCCAGCTGAGTCTTCCGATCGAAGTTCCTCACTAAGTACGTCATGGGGTTTCACCTCAGTGTTGTCAGGAAAAGCTGCAGCTACCTGTGAACGACAAGATTGTAGTGCAGACATCAAGGAAGCCAAGTAATCTGTCAGCATATTACAGTCAATATCAGTTATTTTGCGTGGTATAGGCGTCCCCCACATATTTGGTGGTCTGCCAAAGATCACCTCATACGGGGATAGCCCTGTTCGAGAGTGTGCTACCATTCTCATGTAAAAGAGTGCAACTGGTAACGCTACTACCCAGTCGACACCTTTCTCTCTGCATATTTTGGACAATCTGATTTTCAGGATCTGATTATGTCTTTCTACGAGACCTGCTGCCTCGGGGTGTCGGACACAGTGGAATTTCCACTGATAGCCTAACAAAAGTGAAACGTGTTTCATTAATTCGGATGAGAACGGCTGGCCGTTATCTGAGTAGACAACACGTGGTAAACCGTATCGTGGGAAGAATTCTCGAACCAACTGTTTGGCAGTAGTCGGGGCAGTGTAATCTGAAACCGGGTATGCCTCTGTCCAACGGGAAAGAGCACAGACAACTACGAGAACATATTTGAATCCTCGACATCGTTCCATCTGGATATAATCCATCTGGAGGACTTCAAAAGGGTGATCAGGAGGCTGAAATCCACCCTGTTCTACGGGAACGCTTTTTCCTGGGTTGAACTGACAACAGATCATACAGGTACGAACTTTTTGTTTAGCTGCTGCTCGTAAATGTTTATTAAACCAAATGTGTTGAATGCTGTCTAGCATAGCTTTTTCTCCTAGATGCGCTGGACTATGTATAGTGTTAATAATGACTTGGACCATTGAATCAGGAAGGAACCACACAGATTTTTCCTTCGTCATCCATCCTTGATCCGTTTGAATCCCTCCTAATTCAGTCCATTTCCTTATTTCATCTGGTGTAGCATGTGTCTGTATGTCAATTACGTCAAGAGTAGGATCTTTAATCGTCATACAATGTGTTGGCGTCGGGACTATTGTCTTTGTCATGTCGGATGTTTGAGTTTGAGCAGTCTGTTTAGCTGTTCTGTCAGCTAGATCATTGCCTTGAGAAATGATATCAGTAACTTTCGTATGAGCTTTACATTTCATAATTGATATTGCAGTGGGTAGATGTATTGCATCTAATAAGGCATGAATGAGGGGTCCGTGCTGAATGTGGGCACCGTGAGAAGTTAAATAACCTCTCTCTCGCCACAGCACGCCGAAGTCATGTACAACTCCGAATGCATAACGTGAATCAGTATATATGTTGACTTTTTTATTTGTGGCTTGAATACAGGCTTGTGTCAGAGCGATGAGCTCTGCGGCTTGAGCTGACAAGGTATTTATGCAATTTGTTTCGATGACTTCAGTGTCTGTTGTGACTGCGTAAGCGGCCACTAACTCTCCTGTACTTGTTCTCATACATGAACCATCTACATACAACGTCAGGTCTGGGTCTGACAATGGGACATCTGTCAAGTCTTGTCTGGGTTTCGTCGTGATTGTAATAACTTCAATACAGTCATGAGCTAGTGGGTCTGTTCCGATTACAGGTAAAAGTGTGGCAGGATTCAATGTGTTACAACGTCTGATTTCTATATGTGGCTGAAACAATGTTAATTCATACCCTGTAAGTCGCGCTATAGTCAAGTGTTGTGTTTGCGTTCGATTCACAAGAACCTCTACTGCATGTGGTACTTGAACTGTCAATGGATGTCCTAACACTATGGCATCGCTTTGTCTGATTGCTAAAGCTGTTGCTGCCACTGATTTTAGGCATGCAGGCAAAGCCTGAGCTACGGGATCTAATGTACTAGAAAAATAAGCACATGGTTTGTGTGATTCTGCTTGTTCCTGTGTGAGTACTGACAAGGCAGTACCTTCGCGCTCTGTAACAAAGAGTGTAAACTGTTTATTGTAACATGGTGTTGCTAAAACAGGTGCTTGGCATAAGGCTTTCTTTAGGCTTTCAAAAGCTTGTGTATGTTCCTGAGTCCAAGGGAGAACAGTCGATGTGGCTGCCTCCTGTGTTGTCAATTGAATGAGTGGTTTTGCTAGAAATGCATACTGAGGGATCCACTGCCTACAATATGAAGTGAGGCCTATGAAAGCCTGCACCTCCTTTTGTGTCTTGGGTATTGGCATGTTAGCTATTAACTGAATGCGGTCGGGTGTAAGCTGCCTTCCCTCCTTGGACAGCGAGTGTCCAAGATAAACAACTCGCTGGACACAGAATTGCAGCTTAGAAGGGGACACCTTGTGCCCCTTTTCGGCTAGAAATTGTAAAACTGTCAGTGATGCTTTCTCACATTCGGGTTCGCTTCTAGCGGTGATCAGCAGATCATCAACATATTGAAGCAGAGCAGTGTTAACTGGCATGTGGATACTGTCGAGTTCTCGTTTCAGTGCTTGGCTATAGATGCTGGGGCTTTCTGTAAATCCTTGAGGTAAATCCTTGACCTTCGTGGTCGCCAGAATGATAACCCCTTCGTTCTTGGAGTAATTTGTCAGCGGCTTGGAACGAATGCTCGGGGGACCTTATATTTATTATAGGTGTTTGGAAATTCCTGTTATTATCTGGACATATCGGACGTATCGGGTCGGAAAAACATCTAGTACTATTACAAGATCTTCCTCTACCTACATAGGCTATGGTTTCTGACTGTCCTGTGGGCAGTCCTGATCCTTCCTCCTCGCTTTGTTCGAACTGGTCTACCGTTAATCTCTCTTCGTGTAGGCGTTCTATTTCTTTACGGATCTTTCGGCACATGGCTATTATACAATTTTGCTTATCATGTCTCCCTTCTGATATATTCTGGCTCCATCTGGTAAGAGTTTGCATTGCTTCCGGGTCTACCCCCGGTCGGTCTTGATTTCTGATCACACAATTTATGAGGAAACGTAACAGTTCCCCCTGTATCTCCACTTTCTGGTATTCCATAGCTCTGTTAATACATTCAGAATCTCGCCCTGTTTGGACAAAATGATATATATTATCTAGATGCACAGTCATTCCTGGTATCTTCCCTAGATACACCGCGGCTCGTCTGATACGTAATGATGCCATGATCATTTCGTCCTCTTTGCCGGGCACAGGGTCATATCTACAATCTATAAGAAGTTCCTTAAGCGTGCGGGCATTTATGAGTTTGGGGGTACGTGGATGTGCTGACTCTTGAAAGGTAAGTTTATTTACTCTGGGTGGCGTAGAAAAAATGTTGGTAGCACCTCCGGTAGCCCCATCTGGGGTATCGGGCGTGAAAGGATTCGTTGAACGCGATACAGCAACTATAGGTGTGGACACAGCTATAGAAGTAGCTGTAGGAACAGATGTGGAAACAGATGTGCTTGCCGGAACTTGTGTCTGGATTTGTTGCTGTAGAGATACAGATACTGGATCTTGGCGTTGAACCTCCCTGGCAGGCGGTCTATGTGGGGCGGGATTAGCATACTCGGGAGCTGCGTCATCCAAATATGAGGAAAGAAAAACATCTTCTGCTGTTCTAGGATGCCCCTTAGGATGCATTTTTATTGGAAATAATGGGGGTGGCAAGTCTTTTGGTATCTCCGGAGTGGCCTTAGGTAATCCCTCGGCCAGGAGGGGATACATACCATTCATAAGGGCATTTCTTTGTCTGTCTATTTGTTCTGATTTCACTCGTGTACCTTCTTCAATTAATAGATTTTCTCGGACTTTATTTGAACTCTCCTTACTTTTCTCCTCCTGTCGGAGTGCTTTTTCTGTACGTCTATGAGATTCTTTACGCCATAACTCAACGGCGTCTTTCTGTGACTGTCTGACTTTCCTTTTCCATAACTCTTCCTCTACTTTCATGATGCACTCTGCATCCCAGGTCCCAGCTGCGGGCCACCTCTGACTTTCTGGTAATTCCTTGGTGTAGTCTACCCATAAATCAAGAAATAATATAGCGTCTAAGCCGTGTTTATGATACATGAAGTACCCTGGAGTGTCCCTAGGAGGAATAGGAACAGCTTCTTCGAGTACCCCTTTTCTAGTTGTGATCTGTCTTAATTTCGAAAAGAGCGGCATATTGAGAACTGATCTGATACTTGATCTTGAACAAACTTAATACAATAAACACGATAATGAACAGTCATTCACACCACAATATGCAGAACGTATTTAAAACATTTAACATTTAACATTTAACTGAGCAACGATGATGATGACGATCTAAGGGAAACTTAATCACTAAACATAATACTCGGCAATTACTGAATTATTCTGAATTTATATACTTGATATACTATATATACTGCTAAACAGTACAGATACACTGCTAAAACAGTGCAGACCGGATTTGTGTACCCAAACCCGTCTTGACCGGCACAACCTATGTGCACGTCAGAACGCCTCCCCAGTAATGGTACTCACCGGGTAGCTCGGAACGGAAGGCCTCGGAACGGAACTGAACTGGACTGGACCGGACTGGACTCGACTCGAAAACTTCGGACACTTCGGGACTGCGGAACTTGGTGGGCCTCTGTATACCTCGGATCTTGCTCTCTCAGCTAGGCTCTGGTCGGGATACTTCGCACTTCTCACCGCCTCGTCTGGGTGTTGATCGCAGCCTCAGTCGCCCCCGCTTGACCGGAGGGAGATACAGGAAATCCTGCTGGTACGCGTTGTTGTCCGTCCAGCTGTGGCAGGAGACCGGGCCTGCAACGCACCGCCGGCGCGTGAGATGAGAAAGTGTCCCTGTTCGGGCGCCATTCATGTGGTAAATAATTTAATTACCGGGACTTAATTTGATACAGAAACATAATAAAAATAGCTCAGTAAATAAGAGGCAGAATCCGTGGTATTAGAGGTTCGGAATGGGCTTTATTCCAATGGATGATTCGAATCGGTGACTCCAAGTTCCATCACCACGGAGGTTCAGGAAGTGAAGTACATACTTTATTGATAATTAATCACTTTTATACAATAGGCATTACAGTAAAGCAAATGCAAGAGGCGTAACAATTCATAATGTAGATAAAAGATACATACGTAGCAAAAATAGGCGTAACTGGGTGTGACTAAAGAACGTCATCAGGTGTGATGTCATAATAGGGTGGTTCCATGAAAGAATTTCGCAATGTCAGCAGAAATACTTGGCAGAAATGCGCGCGCAGCAGCATGACGTGCGATTGACGTGCAACTAGGGGGTGAAGGGGACTTGACATTTAGCTCTACATGTGGCGACAGAAGTCTGGAGGGTCAAGTCAACCTAATCCCAAATCATATCTAACATCCTATGTTTAAAGAACTATGTTATCCAAAAGAGAGGTCTCTTAGAGTAGAATCTTATTCTATACTGACTATACTGACTGTTAGTGCGTGTACAAGCGTCTAAGTGTCTACACTAGATGCGAGGGCAGAAATCTTCCATAATAATAGGGCTATGAATTACTTGCATAAAGACAGAGAAGCCGGGTCTTTGCTCGGTAGCTGGAAGAATGTTTACTTAAACTACTAGACAGGAATGCATTGGGCAGGGAGCGGAGCAGATAATTTCGAAGGTGAAATACAGTTTTTGGCAGGCAGCAAGCTGATGTCAGGCTTCGTGAGCCACGCAGGGAATGAGACAAAGTTCATGGTCACAGATGCAGGCTCAGACTGGAGTTTCAGAGGCAGAAGGCAAGAAAAGCTTGATGACAGAATCAGGGCCTACTTGCCTGGACTGTAAAATGGCATAAGTGAACCATATAAAGCCGGTGGCCTTTCATACTTAGGAATGGAATATCCGGCCTATTCATGGCGGATCTGAAAGAGGACATGTTGACGGTGGACGCACAGGTGTTTGCGTCTTCATAACTGGAACTGGAGGGAGCATACATGTACTTGTGATTCATACATGAAACCGTTGGGGTCCAAGATAGGGGACATAACTGATCGGAAAAATCCATATTTCCACATTGCCACCCCAGTTTAGTGAAGAGGGGTGAAACCACGAAACCGGTCCTAGGATGCTTGTTTCCAGTCCAGGGAGGACCTGGCTTGGCAGTTCGGGCTGGACTGTTCCCATGATGCACAGGGTCAAGACTGATTTGCATACGGCCAGGTCTAAACTAGGGTGGCATGGTGAGCAAAAGAATGATGGATTTAACCCAGATCTCTTGATTGGGGGCGAATGTTTTGATTTGTTCTGAATTCCGTCTATCAATTGTGTGTCATTTGCTTTCTCGCCGTAAGTGCACCAGGTATGCCCAGACATGGGTCCTGGGCTCACTGTGCCACTGGAATCAAGCTATCCTGGTTGAAGAGGGGGGAAACCCCGAAAGCGGTCCTAGGATGCTTGTTTCCGGTCCAGGGAGGACCTGGCTTGGCAGTTCGGACTGGACTGTTCCTATGAGGCACAGGGTCAAGACTGATTTGCATATGGCCAGGTCTAAACTGGGGTGGCATGGTGAGCAAAAGAATGATGGATTTAGCCCATATCTCTTGACTGGGGGTGAATGTTTTGATTTGTTCTGCATTCCGTCCATCAATTGTGTCTCCATAGCTACATTGAGAGCACAGCCAAGCTTCCCTGTGCCATACCAGAGGCTTGTATCCTGTCCTGGCTTTTTAGCAAACAACGCTCCAGCTGCAAACAGTCCATAACAGCCAGCAGCAGTCTGCAGACACATAGCAGGGCAGTGTAGCCAGCAGCACTCTACAGACAAACAACAAGGCAGACTAGCCAGCAGCACTCTACTTGCAAACAAAGCAGAATAGCCAACATCACTATGCACACAAAAAGGCCGGAAAAGCCAACAACAATGTGCCTATAAAGAAGCTATAAAAGTACACAACAATGTTCACAAGGAACTCATTTAAACTCAACAATGTACAGTCTGCAACTAAAGTAGTCGCTCTGAATTAATCGCATTCATATAATTCAAATATGACCTTATAATGAATCACAGCATTAATCATATACATTTATATTCCTTAATAAGCCCACAAAAAACCTTTTCTTTTAGGAATATACCTAACTTCAGCTGAAGTAGGTAATTTTAGTTTGCAATTGTCGTCAGTATCATAGACATAAATATCAAAAATGTTTATATATGTTTTACATTGGTAGTGATAATGTGACCCCAAGTGAAGTGACCATAACCTATTTTAGTGAATTTATGTGACAAAGGGAAAAAACTAAGACGGTTATTGGAAAATTATACAAGGACAGGCTTAATACAATATATAATAATTCAATCCAAGCTGTCTCTTTTGTATGTTGTCGACGGCGTTTCGACCCTCTCTAGATGCGGGGTCTCTTCAGGACTGTATTTCTGGGGACAGTATAGCACATACACGTGTCCATGTAGGATCCAGTATGTTAGTTGATAGGCAATGTGGGAAGGATATCCGGACTGTATTCTTTATAGCCAGGGTGTGTCTGATAGTTATAAAATATGGTTCCTTGTTACAATAAGGATATTCCAAGGTATGGGTCCCTTATGAGACTAATCACTCAACGGCACTGACCCAATAGATATCAGTCGCCTGTCTCCCGATCGATTAGCTTCCGTATCGTAATTCGGCTGGCAAAATGTCCGCTGAAATTTTGCCAGCTGGATTACGATTGAGTGATTAAAATGCTGTCAGAACTCTTTATGAGTATGACACTTTAACCTAGGAAATAGTTGAATACTAGGATTAATATTTCTGGTGGAATTTTCTATTTTCTGTAACTGAGTCTTCATGAAATTTCTTATTATAATTCTGCAATGCCTAAAAAGATTTTCCTGTAACTTATTAAGGGGTTCCAATCACCAACTGATCATATCTGTTTATACTCTGGTAATTGGAAGAGGTTGAGGAAAGAGGCTGGTGGCTCTAGCGACTAGATTAAGTGGAGTAAAGGCCTGAGCAGCCAAGGTAAAACTCGGGGTGTTTGAAATATGGGAGTTCACTCTATTATCCGAGTTCAGCGCCAACAATCATGCAAAGCCTTTTTAGTGCATAGGTCAGAGTGGAAGCTGTCAATTTAAAGCCTCCTGGTAAACCCTAAAAACAAATTAAATCACAGTTCTTGCTATTGATTTCCCCATAATTCTTGTCTTCCTTTGGAAAATATCACAAGCATTGTTTTTTAATAGGATATTTTTTAATTGTACACATCCAGCAGGTGCATGGCTCCTTGTAAACTGATTGCTGTTCAGTCAATTACATCAGTTGCATATGATGTGTGTTATGATTCCATTTTTGGAGGAAACAATCTCTGCTTATGCAAGGTATATGTGCCGTATATACGTTGGAAAACACAGGGGACAGCCACAGCCTGCCTTCAGCAACTGATTTCTTGAATAATTTTGTTCCATCACAACCTTCAGCTGCACTCAGGTGTAGGAGGGCAGCTTCTGTAGTGCATGCAATTAGTGAGCAGGGATAACCCAGGTCTCCAGTTCTGCCAGTGTTTTCCTATCGATCCTGTCAAAAGTGACTTTTTAGTCAGAAAACACAGATGCCGTGATATCCCTGGGCTATGCAGGCTATAAAAGGGACAATTATATTTTGAGTTTTACATAATGTAACTACGTTTCTGCTTTCTGTTAATTTCTCAAGTAGTTTCAGATACAGTTTAGATTCACTTAGATCTACTGTCCAAGAGAACAATGAGGACAATGAATCTATGGTCCCATGGATTTGTTGGATCTCTTTTTTAGGTCTTGCCTATGACAGCTAATGTGCTGTCTCTTTCAAGAGCCTTTGTTACCTTACAGGCCACCCATTGCTTACCAGTGGTTGGCTTTATTGCCACTCTCATGTGCTTGCTTATTATTTGTCAGCTTCCATAGGCTTCCTTCCTCTTTGTGTATTTATCCCTCTCCTGGAGCATGGACTAATTATTGAGTCCTTTCACTGGTCGCTTTTTCAGGTGCTTCTTATTTGTTTTTATTTAGGCAACCAAGGGGAGAATGTTTGCTTTTCATTTGTCTCCCTCATGTACCGTTCTCCTTCCATGTTCCTCCCACTCAAATGGCCTCCGCTGTCTGTTTTCTTCCCCCAGCCCTCCATTTTCAGTGTGCTTTCCCCAGACCTGCCTTTCTACCCTCCGTGCTTGTCCACTTGCTTGTAACCAGCCCCTACCTCCCATCCTCCATTTTCTGTCTGCTTGCATCTATCCTCTCCCACCCCTCCACTGTTGTCTGTGTGGTTGCCCCGCCCCTCCCATCCACCATATAATTGTTGCAAACGTTGCCCAGCTCCTCCTGACCATCCTCCATTGTTCTTGTGCTATCTCTCACAGACTCTCCGTTGTCTAAGTGGTTGACCCCAGCCCCTCCCAACCACCCTCTGTTTGCTGACCCCAGCCCCTCCCAACCACCCTCTGTTTGCTGACCCAAGCCCCTCCCGACCACCCTTCATTGTCTCTCTTCTTGCCCTAGTCTCTCCCAACCACTCTCCATTGTCCATGTGCTTGCTTCCTGTTCTGTCCTGCCCACCCGTTGCCTATATGTAACCCCAAGCACCCCGGCCACCCTCAGTAGTCTGTGTGCTTGCCCTTAAATTGTCCATCTGCTTGTTCCCAGCCTCTCCTGCTCACCATCTCCAGCCCCTTTTATCTGTCCTCTCCCCGTACCTGTATCCCTCTTTCCATGTTCTATCTCCCTTCATGTTGCTTGGGGAGCACACAACTAAAAACAAAAACAAAATAAGTTATTGATCCGCCCATAAAAGTGGCAGATGGTGAACTGCATTGGAGCTGGAACACTTTTCAGAGTGGGGTGCTGGCCTGTGGCATCTGTTCATCAAAATCACAAGACTTCTGAATTTTGTTTTGTGTTGATACTAGTTGTTTTAACAAATTTGAAAAGCCCCTTCTGCAGCAGAGTATGGGTTAAGCCTTCATATCCCATTTTATGCTATATATAATCCAAAGTCTTGGGGTTATTGGGTGATCTGTTAAGTGGGGGCTCAAAAAAAAGAGGGGGATCCCAAAATGTTTTCCCCTTTCATTTTTCCATACAAAAATGGAGCAGGGATATCGCAAAAACTGCTGAATGGAATTACACCAAATTAGCAGAAAGCTAGGCTAGATCTAGGTCCAGAGACTCTGCTTTATGTGATTTGGTGTAAATCTGTTCAGTAGTTTTTGAGCAATTAAGGCTAAAAAAGTTTATATTTATGGATATGGAGGACCAGCAGGCCGACAGATCTCCAGAGGAGATATGATTGGTAGTCATCAGATCAACAAGGATGTGGCGGCATCCATCTTCGGACTCGGAACTCAGTCTGAGCCCTACAGAAACACAAAAAACCCATATAAGGGGGCAGGATGGGGATACCCAGCCTCCGAGCCCTGGATGGGGGTCCAAGAGGGACCCCTGTGGTTCAAACAATGTTTTTGTTTTTTTTACTGTTAATTCACAGAAAAATTCACAAATCTGCAGTAAAATTAAAAACAAATCTTGGACACGCGTGCTATAAATAATACCTCCCCTCCCGGGGTGAGCCAGGGCCTATGATGGTGGCACATGGTCCCCCTACCCGAGCCTCTGGGAGGCCCCGTGGGCCCCACCACCCCGGTCTGACATAATTAGGAAAGGGAAGGGCACACAGGCCACCTCACAAGTTTGAAAAGGCTCCGGGGACTCAATCCTGTGGGCTGACTCACTAACTGTATCCTATGGAGCACACTTCCGGCACACATATTTGTCAGCTTGCAATCAATCAATCAAACTGGATTTATGAAGCGCAGTTAGTCATCTGTGAGGGTATCTAGGGACTGAGAGCCCATGCTGCTTGGGTGGCATCAGTTGAAAAGCCAGGTCCTGAGTCCCCTTCTGGATTCCTGGAGAGAGGGTAAGGTCCACAGATGGAGGGGGAGGCAGTTCCAGGACTTCACGACGAGGTAGAAGAAGGAGCATCCTTCGCTTCAGCACGAGGGAGAGGGAGGCGGAGCGTAGGAGTCTGGAGGGTTGGTGGAAGTTCAGGTGGTGGTTGATGCATGCTGGTCCTTAATTGTGCATGGCTTTGTAGGTGTGGGTCAGAATCTTGAATTGACATCTCTTGTGGAGGGGAGCCAGTAGAGTTTCTTCAGGTGAGGGGTGATGTGGATCAGTCTGGGAAGGTCGAGGATGAATGAGTCTGGACCCTGAGTTCAGAATGGTCTGCAGTCTCTTCTAGAGGTGAGTGGTAATTTCTGCTTAGAGTGAACTGCCATAGTCTCCAAGCCGCTGGTTATGAGGGCTTAAATGACTGTGCGACTAGTGGAGACTGGGAGCCATTTGAAGATCTTTCGGAGCATGTACACATTGAGTAAGCAGGTGGCGGAGAATGCATTGATTTGGTTCTTCTTGGTGAGTTTGCTGTCCAAGATGATGTTGACATTTTAGGCATGGTTCGTGGGGGGAAGAGGGTTCTAATTTAGTGGGCCTCGAGTCGTTCCACAGGGAGTTGTTGTTCCCAAAGATCAGCCCTTCTGTTTTGTCTGTGTTGAGCATGAGGAAGTTGTTTTGCATCCAGTTGGCCACACTGATCATGCACATGTGGAAGTTAGCCTTCGTGGTGGCTCTCGCGTGGCGAGAGCTTTAAAAATGCTCCCGCTGGGTGAAAACAGACATTTGTTTTCCTGCTCATGATCTTACAAGCAGGGAAACTCAGATTGCTCCCACCCGGTGGGAGCAGTGAAAAACAGCAGCTCCTGCTGGGCAGAAGGAAAGCCGGTTCCGGATACACCCAGAATAAATGCATGTGGGGAACCTTGGGGCTCCATGGCCCTTTGGTAACCCCTGTGGCCTCCATCCTATTGTTTTGTAGGTGCTCTGGGTGAGCACCAGAGAAAACCCACATAATACCTGGGGATTTGTGGCCCTAGGTCCTTTATTAGCTCAGAGAGGGGGCCGCACCTCCCCCCCCTTAAATAAAGGAAGAGGGGAGGGGTCCCCCCGGCCCATAGAGGCTAAGGGAATGTGGCTCTGTGCCCAACCTAATTAAATAAAGTAGCCTGGGTGGGGTTCCCAGGGGCCTGTAAATACTTGGGGAAAGGGCCTCACATCCCCTTCCCAAATATTTAAAAAAAGAAATGAATTGTCGTCTCTCGCCAGCACCCATGTTGGGTGCTGGAAGGGGAGCAGGCGATGAGGGAGGACAAAAATGTGCTTCACAGAAGAACAGGTATCAGGATTCTAACAACAGTTTGTCTGCAGCCAGTATTACGATTGCCTAAGAAGGACACTATAGACCATGAGGAACATATACCCTATGCATTATGATGGCTGCCACTATTGGCACATTTTGTGAGAGTCCGGCAGCTAATGTGGACATGTAGTTATTCTTGTCTTCTTCTTCACTCGGGTGTTTCACAAAAAATGTCCTTCTAACACATGAGGCTTCTGTCTAGGTATCACTCCATCCTCCACCACTCTTGAAGATGTGAATACTCATTTGTCTTGAAAAAGGGCATCGCACAGGACAGGCGAGCATTGGAAATCGCATCTTACTCGGCATCCTGAAAGGAAGGCAATGCTCCGCAGAGTACTCTAATAGTTGCCGTACTCCAGGGCTGGTGTTTGGCTGACAGCCAGTCTCCCAGAGAGTGGAAATAACCTGAATTCTGTAGAACATATTGGAAAGCTGTGGGTCTGCCTAGCACCCAGTAGCCTGGCTGCCTGTCTATTAAGGGTGAGAGAGTGCCTTGCCTTGCCGGTTGAGAGACTGCCCAGGAGGAGAAGCCCAGTCGTGTTCTGGGTGTGTGGAGAACCTCGAAGAGCCAACTTGTGCTTGGAGCATACAGGCAGTGAAACGGGCAATGAGTGCTAATCTGGCCCGCTGCGTGTTTTATACAGTGTGCCTATCCAGCATCACTGCAGCGTGACCAGAGGGACCTCCTCTACTATTGCCTCGACCTGCTGAGTGATCTCTGATGCCTAACAACACTGCAATAGAGGAAGACCCTCAACGGAGTGGAGGATGCAACTTCCGAAGCTGAAGAAAACACTGAAGGCCTTCTGTGCTCTTTGTTCCCAGATGTAAGATCTGAAAGATGGAAGGAACTGCTGGCCCTGATCATGCTACTGCTGATGAGGACCCTGACCGAGACTGCAAAGAGTGCATCAATGATCTCTGCGGCAAGCCACGTCTCAGCGAACAAGTAACACGAGGCCTGAAATTAGCCAAAGACACTGCATCTCGAACTCAAAAACATACACCTACAAGTTAAGGAGATCAATGAGTGCCAAGGTGAACTCTTTTCTTCAAGATTGGACCAAACTGGCCTAAGGGTTACCCAAAAGGGTGGTTGCTTTCACAGCCTAATGGCAAGCTAGCAGCTGTGTCAGATTACTTCCTAGGGCCTTTTATCGCTACTAGAACACTGTATGTATGGTGGACACCACCTGAACCTTATCAGACCACTGTGGAGGGTGTGAGGGTTGTCATACCAGGCTGGAGACCAGTAGATGTGCTTGTATAATCCTGTAACCGAACTCCCATCAATTGGAACTTTCATTGCTTGACTTCCTCTACACCTCAGGATTTCGTTTTCCTGCAATAGGTAGGGATTTTGGGCTGGGTAGGAAGATATTGTGTCGCTCAAATCACATCCCTGAGAATCAAGCGTGGAAAGGGTTACTAGGCCAAGCTGAAGACCTAGACTAGGACAGACCATGGGACAGCAAAGACATGGTTGTGACCCTGCAGCCCCTTCCTGCTCTGTACCCCCCCAAACGGGATCTGACTGCTTCCTTTGAAGCAGAACTTTATCATAGTGACTGTAGGAATCTCTCAACGATTCCATCAATTACAAACGAGCCAATTACGCTTGGAATCCGTTTAAAGAGAGCTGAGCTCAGCCTAATGGTATCTGATTGATCAATTTGATTTAATGTGATAATTAGTAAACATGAGCCTGTCTGGTTTAATGTGCCTACGATTACAAAGGAACACAGCGTATCTAAGAAACATTTCGTTCTTCAATGGCCACATTTACCGAGAGACAGCGGAATGCATTTAAGGTCACATCACGAGTTCTGCTTCAATTAATTGCAGAATCCCAGGAGCAATGAATGCACGACATCTCCAGAGTGCTCCTCCGTGGCCCCGCCAGCGCGAATATCCAGTGCATTATTTATTTACTAACGCCCGGTGAACAATGTCCGAATCACTGTTTGCGGTTAGTAACATTCAACCCCTGTACACTGATAATAACACCAGGACTCTTCGGGGCGAATCCCGATCCAAATTCATTTTTATCAGCAATGCTCAAATACGTAAACATGCTATTGTTCAAAGCCACTTATCCATTCAGCTGCAGAATATTCAGCTGTCAAATACTTGATAAATTAAGATAAAGCTCATTCAAATATTGTTTGTTTAAAAACACATGTCAACTTGTCCTGGCTGCCAGGCCCAGGCAGTTGCAGCAAACAAATGATGGACGGAATGCTGACAATGCAAAGTCAAAAGATCTGGGTTAAATCCATCGTTCTTTTGCCCACTTCGCCACCCCAGTTTGGACCCAGCCATATGCAAATTAGTCTTGACCCTGTGCCCCATGGGAACAGTCCAGACCGAACTGCCAGGCCAGGTCCTCCCTGGACCAGAAGCAAGCATCCTAGGACCAGTTTCAGCCAGGCTAGCTTGAATCCAGTGGCGCAGTGAGCAAGGGACCCACGTCTGGGCATGTCCACACCACCAGGCAGTTCGCATGCATTTGCAGTTGGTGTCCTTGTGCCAGAGCATTAAATCTTGTTGATCCGAGTAGCGTAACCAAAAGGATCTATGGGCCTCTAAAACAAGTACCTGTTACTAATTTCGCTACTTTTGGAAAAAAACTGAAAATAAAATTTTGCTTTAGGCATAGGTTCTTAGGTAGTTCGATAAAACTGGTACAGATGAGAATTTTATGTAATGTCAGTGTTTATTTTGAGTGAAACGTATTCCAGAGTAATTGCTAATGTCAGAAATGATTTATCATTGCAGTATTCAAAATATAAAAATATATTTCTAACAAATAGGAGCTATTTAATATAGTACTTCTGACACAACAACAA